>NC_041387.1:674705160-674705569 GCF_002162155.2 Triticum dicoccoides
GGGGTCCCGGAGTGATTTCCAAGATTAATGAACCCCTGGATGCGTTTACGTGTCGGTCATCAACACTCACGGTTTTAGCCAATTCTAGGCCGTTTCGGGGACTATTGCTCACTATTTTTGGGTCCTGGAGTGATTTCCCCGATGAACGAACCCCGGGGTGCGTTTACGTGTCCGTCATCAACACTCACAATTTTGGCCGATTCTGGTCCGGTTCAAGCACTATTACTCATCGTTTTGCGGTGCCAGAGTGGTTTCCACGATTGACGATCCCCGGGGTGCGTTTACGTGTCCGTTGTCAACACTCACAATTTTGGCCAATTCTGACCCGTTTCGTGGACTATTTCTTGCCGTTTTCGGGTCCCACAACGATTTCCATAGTTGTTGAACCCCAAGTTGCGCTTACGTGTCG
>NC_041387.1:674705701-674730263 GCF_002162155.2 Triticum dicoccoides
GGACTATTGCTCACTGTTTTGGGGTCCCGAAGTGATTTCCACGATTTAACAACCGGGGGGTGCATTTACGTGTCGGTCATCAACACTCACAATTTTGGACGATTCTGGTCCGTTTCGTGCACTATTACTCACCGTTTTGGGGTCCCAGAACGATTTCCATGATTGGCGATCACCGGGGTGCGTTTACGTGTCCGTCATCAACACTCACCATTTTGGCCAATTCTGACCCGTTTCATGGACTATTACTCACCATTTTGGGGTCCCGAAGCGATTTCCATAGTTGTTGAACCCCAAGGTGCACTTACATGTCGGTCATCAACACTCACAGTTTTGGCCGATTCTGGTCCATTTCGAGCACTATTACTCACCGTTTTGGGGTGCCTGACTGATTTCCATGATTGATGATCCCCGGGGTGCGTTTAGCTGTTTGTCGTCAACACTCAAAGTTTTGGCCAATTCTGACCCGTTTCGTGGACTATTACTTACCATTTTGGGGTCCCGGAGCAATTTCCATAGTTGTTGAACCACTAGTTGCGCTTACGTGTCGGTCCTCAACACTCATAGTTTTTGCCGATTCTGGCCCGTTTCATGCAATATTACTCACTATTTTGGGGTCCCGGAGTGATATCCACGAATAACGAACCCCGGCGTGCTTTTAAGTGTCGGTCATCAACACTCACAATTTTGGCCAATTCTGGTCCATTTCGAGCACTATTACTCATCGCTTTGGGGTAACAAAGCGATTTCCATGATTGATGATTCCCGGAGTGCGTTTACATGTCCGTCGTAGCACTCACAGTTTTGGCCAATTCTGACCCGTTTCGTGGACTATTACCTACCGTGTTGGGGTCCCGAAACGATTTCCATAGTTATCGAACCCCAAGTTGCGCTTACGTGTCGGTCATCAACACTCACAATTTTGGCCGATTTAGGCCCGTTTCTTGGACTTTTACTCACTGTTTTGGGGTCTCGAAGTGATTTCCACATTAACAAACCGCGGGATGCCTTTACGTGTCGGTCATCAACACTCACAATTTTGGCCGATTCTGGTCCGTTTTGTGGACTATTACTCACCGTTTTGGGGTCTCGGAGCGATTTCCATAGTTGTTGAACCCCAAGGTGCGCTTACGTTTCGGTCATCAACATTCATTGTTTTGGGGTCCCGGAGTTATTTCCACGATTAACGAACCCCGGGGTTCGTTTAGGTGTCGGTCAACAACACTCACTTGGCCTATTTTGGCCGTTTCGTGGACTATTACTCCCTGTTTTGGGGTCCCGGAGAGATTTCGACGATTTACGAACCCTGGGGTGCGTTTATGTGTTGGTCATCAACACTCACAATTTTGGCCGATTCTGGTCCATTTCGAGCACTATTACTCATCGTTTTGGGGTGCCAGAGTGATTTCCACGATTGACGCTCCCCGGGGTGCGTTTACGATTTCGCCGTCAACACTCACAGTTTTGGCCAATTCTGGCCCGTTTCGTGGACTATTACCTACCGTTTTGGGGTCCCGAAGCTATTTCCATAATTGTTGAACCCCAAGTTGCGCTTACGTGTCGGTTATCAACACTCATAGTTTTGGTCGATTCTGACCCGTTTTGTGGACTATTACTCACTCTTTTGGGGTCATGGATTGATTTTCATGATTAACAAACCCCGGGGTGCGTTTATGTGTCGGTCATGAACACTCATAGTTTTGGCCAATTCTGGGCCGTTTCGTGGACTATTACTCACTATTTTGGGGTCCCGGATTGATTTCCACGGTGAAGGAAACCCGGGGCGCGTTTACGTGTCGGTCATGAACACTCACAATTTTGGTCGATTCTGGTCCATTTCAAGCACTATTACTCATCGTTTTGGGGTGCCAGTGTGATTTCCACGATTGACGATCCCCGAGGTGCTATTACGTGTCTGTTGTCAACACTCAAAGTTTTGGCCAATTCTGACCCGTTTCGTGGACTATTTCTTACCGTTTTTGGGGTCCCGCAACGATTTCCATAGTTGTTGAACCCCAAGTTGCGCTTACGTGTCGGTCATCAACACTCAAAATTTTGGCCAATTCTGACCCGTTTCGTGGACTATTACTCACTATTTTGGGGTCCCGAAGCGATTTTCATTGTTGTTGAACGCCAAGATGCGCTTACGTGTCGGTCATCAACACTCACAGTTTTGACCGATTCTGGCCCGTTTCGTGGACTATTACTCACTGTTTTGGGGTATCGGAGTGATTTCCACGATTAACGAACCCCGAGATGTGTTTACGTGTCGGTCAACAACACTCACATTTTTTGCCGATTTTGGCCGTTTCGTGTCTATTACTCACTGTTTGGGCCCCGTAGTGATTTCCACGATTAACGAACACTGGGGTGCATTTACGTGTCGGTCATCAACACTCGCAATTTTGGCCGATTCTGGTCCATTTCGAGCACTATTACTCATCGTTTTGGGGTGCTAGAGTGATTTCCACGATTGACGATCCCCGGGGTGCGTTTACGTGTTCGTCGTCAACACTCACAGTTTTGGCGAACTCTGACCCGTTTCGTGGACTATTACTTACCGTTTTGGGGTCCCGAAACTATTTCCATAGTTGTTGAACCCCTTGTTGCGCTTACGTGTCGATCCTCAACACTCACGGTTTTTGCCGATTCTGGCCCGTTTCGTGCACTATTACTCACTGTTTTGGGGTCCCGAATTTATTTCCATGATTAACGAACCCCGGGGTGCGCTTACGTGTCAGTCATCAACACTCATAGTTTTGGCCGATTCTGGGCCATTTCGTGGACTATTGCTCACTATATTGGGGTGCCGTTGTGATTTCCACGATGAACGAACCCCGGCGTGCGTTTACGTGTCGGTCATCAACACTCGCAATTTTTGAAGATTCTGGTCCGTTCTGAGCACTATTACTCATCGTTTTGGGGTGCCAGAGTGATTTCCATGATTGACGATCCGCGGGGTGCGTTTACGTGTCCGTTATCAACACTCAAACTTTTGTCCAATTCTGACCCGTTTCGTGGACTATTTCTTTCCTTTTGGGGTCCCGCAACAATTTCCACAGTTGTTGAACCCCAAGTTGCGCTTACGTGTTGGTCATCAACACTCATAGTTTTGGCCGATTCTGGCCCGCTTCATGGCCTATTACTCATTGTTTTGGGGTCCCGAAGTGACTTCCACGATTTACTATCCGTGGAGTGCGTTTACGTGCCGGTCATCAACACTCACAATTTTGGACGATTCTAGTACGTTTCGTGCACTATTACTCACCGTTTTGGGGTCCGAGAGCTATTTCCACGATTGGCGATCCCCGAGGTATGTTTACGTGTCCGTCATCAACACTCACTATTTTGGCCAATTCTGACCCGTTTCATGGACTACTATTCACCATTTTGGGGTCCCGAAGCGAATTCCATAGTTGTTGAACACAAAGGTGCGCTTACGTGTCGGTCATCAACAATCACAGTTTTGACCGGTTCTGGCCCGTTTCGTGCACTATTACTCACTGTTTTGGGGTCCCGGAGTGATTTCCATGATTAAAGAACCCCAGGGTGCGATTACGTGTCGGTCATCAACACTCACGGTTTTGGCAGATTCTGGTCCATTTCGAGCACTATTACTCATTGTTTTGGGGTGCCAAAGTGATTTCCACGATTGATGATCCCCGGGGTTCGTTTACGTGTTCGTCGTCAACACTCACAGTTTTGGCCAATTCTGACCCATTTCGTGGACTATTACTTACCATTTTGGGGTCCCGAAACTATTTCCATAGTTGTTTAACCCCAAGTTGTGCTTATGTGTCGGTCATCAACACTCATAGTTTGGCCGATTCTGGCCCGTTTCGTGGACTATTACTCACTCTTTTGGGATCCCGGATTGATTTCCATGATTAACGAACCCCGGGTGCATTTACGTGTCGGTCATCAACACTCACAGTTTTGGCCGATTCTGGGCCGTTTCATGGACTATTGCTCATTGTTTTGGGGTCCCGGAGTGATTTCCACGAGGAACGAACCCCGGGGCGCGTTTACGTGTCGGTCATCAACACTCATAATTTTGGTCGATTCTGGTCCGTTTCGAGCACTATTACTCATCGTTTTGGGGTGCTAGTGTGATCTCCACGATTGACGATCCCCGGGATGCTTTTACGTGTTTGTTGTCAACACTCAAAGTTTTGGCCAATTCTGACCCGTTTCGTGGACTATTTCTTACTGTTTTGGGGTCCCGCAATGATTTCCATAGTTGTTGAACCCCAAGTTGCGCTTACGTGTCGGTCAGCAACACTCATAGTTTTGGCCGATTCTGGCCCGTTTCATGGACCATTACTCATTGTTTTGGGGTCCCGAAGTGTTTTCGATGATTTACTAACCGCGGGGTGCGTTTATGTGTCGGTCATCAACACTCAAAATTTTGGATGATTCTTGTCCGTTTCGTGCACTTTTACTCGCCGTTTTGGGGTCCCACAGCGATTTCCGTGATTGGCGATTCCCAGGGTGCGTTTACGTGTCCATCATCGACACTCACAATTTTGACCAATTCTGGTCCGTTTCATGCACTATTACTCACCATTTTGGGGTCCCGAAGCGATTTCCATAGTTGTTGAACCCCAAGGTGCGCTTATGTGTCGGTCTTCAACACTCACAGTGTCGACCGATTCTGGCCTATTTCGTGGACTATTGCTCACTGTTTTGGGGTCTCGAAGTGATTTTCACGATTAAAGAACCCTTGGATGCGTTTACGTTTCGGTCATCAACACTAATAGTTTTGGTCGATTCTGGTCCGTTTCGTGGACTACTACTCACTGTTTTGGGGTCCCGGAGTGATTTCCACGATTACCGAACCCCGGGGTGCGTTTACGTGTCGGTCAACAACACTCACAGTTTTGGTCGATTCAGGCCCGTATCATGGACTTTTACTCACTGTTTTAGGGTCCGATTTCCATGATAAACGAACCCTGGGGTACGTTTACGTGTCGATCATCAACACTCAAAATTTTGGCCAATTCTGACCCATTTAGTGGACTACTACTCACCATTTTGGGGTCCCAAAGCGATTTCCATTGTTGTTTAACCCCGAGGTGCGCTTTCTTGTCGGTCATCAACACTCACAGTTTTGGCCGATTCTGGCCCGTTTCGTGGACTATTACTCACTGTTTTGGTCTATCGGAGTGATTTCCACGATTAACGAACCCCGGGGTGCCTTTACGTGTCGGTCGACAACACCTACAGTTTTGGCCGATTTTGGCCGTTTCGTGGACTATTACTCACTGTTTGGGGCCCCGGAGTGATTTCCACGATTAACGAGCACTGGGGTGCATTTACGTTCGGTCATCAACACTCACAATTTTGGCCGATTCTGGTCCATTTCGAGCACTATTACTCATCGTTTTGGGGTGCCAGAGTGATTTCCACGATTGACGATCCCCGGGGTGCGTTTCCGTGTTCGTCGTCAACACTCACAGTTCTGGCCAATTCTGACCTGTTTCGTCGACTATTACTTACCGTTTTTGGGTCCCGAAGCTATTTCCATAGTTGTTGAACCTCTAGTTGCGCTTACGTGTCGGTCCTCAACAATCACAGTTTTGGCCGATTCTGGCCCGTTTCGTGGACTATTACTCACTGTTTTGGGGTCCCGGATTGATTTCCATGATTAACGAACCCCGGGGTGCGCTTATGTGTCGGTCATCAACACTCATAGTTTTGGCCGATTCTGGGCCGTTTCGTGGACTATTGCTCACTATTTTGGGGTCCCGAAGTGATTTCCACGAGGAACGAACCCCGGGGCGCGTTTACGTGTCGGTCATCAACACTCACAATTTTGGTCGATTCTGGTCCGTTTCGAGCACTATTACTCATCGTTTTGGGATGCTACAATGATTTCCACGATTGATGATCCCCGAGGTGCGTTTACGTGTCCGATATCAACACTGAAAGTTTTGGCCAATTCTGACCCGTTTCGTGGACTATTTCTTACCGTTTTGGGGTCCCGCAATGATTTTCATAGTTGTTGAACCCCAAGTTAAGCTTACGTGTTGGTCATCAACACTCATAGTTTTGGCCGGTTCTGGCCCGCTTCATGGACTATTACTCATTGTTTTGGGGTCCCGAAGTGATTTCCCCGATTTACTAACCGCGGGGTGCGTTTACGTGTTGGTCATCAACACTCACAATTTTGGACGATTCTGGTCCATTTCGTCCACTATTACTCACCGTTTTGGGGTCCGAGAGCAATTTCCATGATTGGTGATCCCCGGGGTGTGTTTACGTGTCCGTCATCAACACTCACAATTTTGGCCAATTCTGACCCGTTTCATGGACTATTATTCACCATTTTGGGGTCCCGAAGCGATTTCCATAGTTGTTGAACACAAAGGTGCGCTTACATGTCGGTCATCAACACTCACAGTTTTGGCCGGATCTGGCCCGTTTCGTGGACTATTACTCACTGTTTTGGGGTCCCGTAGTGATTTCCATGATTAACGAACCCCTGGATGCGTTTACGTGTCGGTAACCAACACTCACAGTTTTGGCCGATTCTGGTCCGTTTGGTGTACTTATTACTCACTGTTTTGGGGTCCCAGAGTGATTTCCACGATTACCAAACCCCGGGGTGCGTTTACGTGTCGGTCAACAACATTCATAGTTTTGGCCGATTCTGGCCCGTTTCGTGGACTATTACTCACTGTTTTGGGGTCCCGGAGTGATTTCCATGATTAACGAACCCTTGGGTGCGTTTACTAGTAGATCAGCAACACTCAAAATTTTGTCCAATTCTGGCCCGTTTCGTGGACTATTAGCAAACATTGTATTAGTCACTTGAACAATTCATGAAAGAATACGGAAGGAAGAGAGATTTCACATATAAATGTACTATCTTGGACATCTTTTGTAATTGTGAGCACTCATTAAAATATGACATGCTACAAAGTTGATGTTGGACAAGGAAGACAACTTAATGGGTTATATTTTCCTATATCCAAAACGTTATATTGTCTTGGATCATTCAACATGTTGGGCTTGCCTTTCCCTCTCATGCTAGCCAAATTCTTTGCACCAAGTAGAAATACTACTTGTGCTTCCAAACATCCGTTAAACCAGTTTTGCCATGAGAGTCCACCATACCTACCTAAGGATTGAGTAAGATCCTTCAAGTAAGTTGTCATCGGTGCATAATAAATTTCTCTCTAAATATGTATGATCTATTGGTGCGAAGAAAATAAGCTTTATACGAACTTGTGATAGGGAAGAAATAAAAGCGACGTACTGCATAATAAAGGTCTTTATCACAAGCGGCAATATAAAGTGACGTTCTTTTGCATTTAGATTTTGTGCATTCAACCATAAAAGCGCATGACAACCTCTGCATCCCTCTGCGAAGGGTTTATCTTTTACTATTATCTTCTACCCTTATGCAAGAGTCATGGTGATCACCACCTTTCCTTTTTACATTTTTTCCTTTGGCAAGCACTTTGTGTTGGAGTGATCCGGATGTATATATCCACTTGGATGTAGGCGTTCATAAATTATTATTGTTGACATTACCCTTGAGGTAAAAGGTTGGGAGGCAAAACTATAAGCCCCTATCTTTTTCTGTGTTTGATTAATACTTTGGACCCATAAATATCACGTGAGCGTTAGCAATTGTGAAAGACTAAATGATAGTTGAGTATGTGGAGTTTGCTAAATAAAAGCTCTGACATGGACCCTTCCTGAAAATAAGATGAATTGCAATTGTTTGATGACTGAGAATGTGGTTTGCTAGTTTTCAAGAAAGTTTATGATCTATATTTTAACATGTGAATAGCTTGTTACATGATCATGAAAAGTTTTATGAGATGAGCTACTATTATGACATATAATGATGCTAGAAAAGGTGACTGAAATTATCATTGATCAAACTTGTGCACCTGCTAGCATTCAAACTTCATAAATTCTTTCTTTTATCATTTACCTACTCAAGGACGAGGAGGAATTAAGCTTGGGGATGCTGATACGTCTCCAACGTATCTATAATTTATGAAGTATTCATGCTATTATATTATCTGTTTTAGATGTTTAATGGGCTTTATTATACACTTTTATATTATTTCTGGGAATAAGCTATTAACCGGAGGCCCAACCCAAATTGTTGTTTTCTTGCCTCAGTGTTTCGAAGAAAAGGAATATCAAACAGAGTCCAAACGGAATGAAACCTTCGGGAGAGTTATTTTTGGAATGGAAGCAATCCAGGAGACTTGGAGCAGACGTGAGGGAAGCTTCGAGGTGGCCACGAGGGTCAGGGGCACGCCCTACCCCCCTGGGCGCGCCCCCCACCCTCGTGGGCCCCTTGTGGCTCCCCTGACCGACTTCTTTCGCCTATATATGTCCATACACCCCGAAAACATCCAGGAGCACAATAGATCGGGAGTTCCGCCGCCGCAATCCTCTGTAGCCACCAAAAACCAATCGGGACCCTATTCCGGCACCCTGCCGGAGGGGGGATCCATCACCGGTGGCCATCTTCATCATCCCGGTGCTCTCCATGATGAGGAGGGAGTAGTTCACCCTCGGGGCTGAGGGTATGTACCAGTAGCTATGTGTTTGATCTCTCTCTCTCGTATTCGCGATTTGACACGATCTTGATGTATCGTGAGCTTTGCTATTATAGTTGGATCTTATGATGTTTCTCCCCCTCTACTCTCTTGTAATGGATCGAGTTTTCCCTTTGAAGTTTTCTTATCGGATTGAGTCTTAAAGGATTTGAGAACACTTGATGTATGTCTTGCATGTGCTTATCTGTGGTGACAATGGGATATTCACGTGATCCACTTGATGTATGTTTTGGTTATCAACTTGCGGGTTCTGTGACCTTGTGAACTTATGCATAAGGGTTGGCACACGTTTTCGTCTTGACTCTCCGGTAGAAACTTTGGGGCACTCTTTGAAGTACTTTGTGTTGGTTGAATAGATGAATCTGAGATTGTGTGATGCATATCGTATAATCATGCCCACGAATACTTAAGGTGGCATTGGAGTATCTAGGTGACATTAGGGTTTTGGTTGATTTGTGTCTTAAGGTGTTATTCTAGAATGAACTCTATGATAGATCGAATGGAAAGAATAGCTTCGTGTTATTTTACTACGGACTCTTGAATAGATCGATCAGAAAGGATAACTTTGAGGTGGTTTCGTACCCCACAATAATCTCTTCGTTTGTTCTCCGCTATTAGTGATTTTGGAGTGACTCTTTGTTGCATGTTGAGGGATAGTTATATGATCCAGTTATGTTATTATTGTTGAGACAACTTGCACTAGTGAAAGTATGAACCTTAGGCCTTATTTCCTAGCATTGCAATACCGTTTACGCTCACTTTTATCGCTTGCTACCTTGCTATTTTTATATTTTCAGATTACAAATACCAATGTGTACCATCCATATTGCACTTGTATCACCATCTCTTCGCCGAACTACTACACCTATGCAATTTACTATTGTATTGGATGTGTTGGGGACACAAGAGACTCTTTGTTATTTGGTTGCAGGGTTTCTTGAGAGAGACCATCTTCAACCTACGCCTCCACGGATTGATAAACCTTTGGTCATCCACTTGAGGGAAATTTGCTGCTGTCCTACAAACCTCTGCACTTGAAGGCCCAACAACATCTACAAGAAGAAGGTTGCGTAGTAGACATCATCCGCCAGGACCCTTTCCAAAGACTACCTTCAAATCCTTCACCATATCATGTACATCAGCACCAGTACGGTGGCGAGGCTTCGTCCGGTGATCTGCCTCACCTTTGAAATGCTTGTCTTTCTTTCTTACCGGATGACTCCTCGGAAGAAATCGACGATATCCCAGGTACACATTCTTCTTATAATTATCCAAATATATATTGTTGGTATCATCCAAACAGTGCGTGCATGCGTGGTATCCCTTGTTTGTCTGTCGTGAAAGGTTACTAAGAGTAGGCCTATCATTGATGGTCACAAACAGCAATGCATGTAGGTCAAATTCCTCTTGTCTGTGTTGATCCCACGCACGTACACCTTTTCCATTCCACAGCTGTAAGAGTTCTTCAACTAATGGCCTTAGGTACACATCAATGTCGTTGTCGGGTTGCTTAGGGCCTTGGATGAGCACTGGCATCATAATGAACTTCTACTTCATGCACAACAAAGGAGGAAGGTTGTACATACGTAGAGTCACATGCCAGGTGCTATGATTGCTGCTCTGCTCCCCAAAAGGATTAATGCCATCTGCACTTAGACTAAACCATATGTTCCTTGCGTCACCTACGAAGCTCTCCCAGTACTTTCTCTCAATTTTTCTCCACTGTGACCCGTCAGCGGGTACTCTCAACTTCCCGTCTTTCTTACGGTCTTCTCTGTGCCATCGCATCAACATGGCATGCTCTTTGTTTTGGAACAAACGCTTCAACCATGGTATTATAGGAGCATACCACATCATCTTGGCAGGAATCTTCTTCCTGTGGCGCTCGCCCTTGACATCACCAGGGTCATCACGGCTGATCTCATAGCGCAATGCACCGCATACCGGGCATGCGTTCAAATCCTTGTACTCACCGCGGTAGAGGATGCAGTCATTAGGGCATGCATGTATCTTCTGCACCTCTAATCCTAGAGGGCAGACAGCCTTCTTTGCTTCATACGTACTCTCGGGCAATTTATTGTCCTTTGGAAGCATCTTCTTTAACATTATCAGCAACTTTCCAAATCCCTTGTCAGATACACCATTCTCTGCCTTCCATTTTAGCAATTTCAGTGTGGTGCCCAGCTTTTTCTTGTCAACTTTTAATTCGGGTACAACAATTTCTTGTGATCCTCTAACATGCGCTGCAACTTCTTCTTCTCTTTTTCACTTGCGCAGTTTCTCTTTGCATCGGCAATGGCCTGACCTAGATCATCAGCGGGCTCATCTGATGCCTCTTCTTCAGCTTCTTCCCGCATTGTTGGCTCAGCTTCTTCCCCCACTGTTGTACCATCGAATTCAGGGAACCCATGGCCAGGATAGCTGTCGTCGTCCTCTTCTTCTTCATTGTCTTCCATCATAACCCCTCTTTCTCCGTGCTTGGTCCAAACATTATAGTGGGGCATGAAACCGGACTCAAACAAGTGGACGTGAATGGTTCTTGACATAGAGTAATGTAGATCATTCTTACAGCCAGCACATGGACAAGGCATAAAACCATCTGCACGATTTTTTGCCTCAGACGCAAGCAGAAAAGTATGCACACCATTAATGAGCTGGGGAGAGCATCGGTCATCGTACATCCATTGTCGGCTCATCTTCATTTACATAGCACCGAAAAGACCAAATTAATGCAAGTTCATACATAAAGTTTTTACAACACTTATTCTCATAAAAACAACATACAAATAACTCTCTAGCTAAAGCATTTAAATGCAACAACAAATGTGATCAAGATCGCAACTAAGGTAACAATTGATCCAACAGCATAATGATACCAAGCCTCACTATCGATGGCATATTTTCTAATCTTTCTAATCGTCAAGCGCATTTTCTCCATATTGATCTTGTGATCATCAACGACATCGGCAACATGCAACTCCAATTCCATCTTCTCCCCTTCAATTATTTTCAATTTTACTTTCAAATACTCGTTTTATTTTTCAACTAAATTTAACCTCTCGACAATACGGTCGGTTGGAACTTCCGGTTCACATACCTCCTAGATAAAAATATCTATGTCAACTTGATGGGCATAATTTGTCATAAACACGAAATGCAACAAATAGTTATAAAAGAGAATATACCACATCTAAATCATAACCCAGACGAGGGCCGACGGGACGGATATCAAAACCATGGCACTATGTATAACAAACAAATGTACGGGTAAGATAATTATACAAGTAACTATATATCTAAATCACACAAACATGATTTATTTTTCTTATATTAAAAAGATAAGAACAAGAGGCTCACCGCAACATGGAGCCGGCGACGGGACGGTGCGGGCGATCGACAGTGGTTAGAATGGAGACGGGAAGGCACTAAGTAAACCACACCTACATATGCAAACTAAGAGTTATTTTGACCTCAAATTGCATATAAATCAAATACTACCACATATAATTCCTCCCAAATAAAACCCACAAATCACTATACTTATAGAGCATTGCAAGAGCTAATCTAGCAATGAGAGATGAAAGGACAAAGTTGCTAACCTTTGTGATCACTTGGATGGATGGGGTGCCTTCAACTCTTCACAAATTTGGCAAAAATGAAGTGTGAGCTCGAGAGAAAGAGGAAGAAAACAGAGGAGGGGAAAGGGGAAGAACAGGGCGCTCGGGCTGGACGAAGGGGTTTATGTAGGAAGACCTTTAGTACCGGTTTATTAAACGAACCGAGACTAACGGTGAACTTCTAGTCCCAGTTCGTGGCATGAACTGGTACTAGAGGTGATGGTGGGGCCGCAGCCTGACACCAGCCTGCCACCACCTCTTTAGTACCGGTTCGTGGCACGAACCGATACTATAGGTTAGCCACGAACCGGTACTAATGAGCGCCGCCCGCCTAGCCGTTGGAACCGGCACTAATACTCACATTAGTGCCCCCATTAGTGTCGGTCCGGTTACAAACCGGGAATGTGCTTCACATCAGGCCCTTTTTCTACTAGTGCCTCTCACATCCACCACGTTCTACTATTGACACACGTCTTGATGGGCCAGCGCACTGCTTCTCTCCTTCATCCCTATCTATAACGAAATGGTCACATATTTTAATCTATCATATCCATGTGTTGAATTTAATCTGACCATGCAAAGTGCTCTGTACTGCAGTTCTTGCAACTAAGCACCTGTTTCGAAAAGGCTCACCGCAACAAATGAGGTGATGCAGAGACCACGGGGTGCTCTCTCCGTTGTAGCCGTCGGTGTTCTTGCAAGTTTTTCGCAACAACAGTCTTGTTGCAGGAATACATAGAAGAACTTAGAGATGTTGGGTCCTATTGCAATGGAGGTTTTGCAACAAGAGTCATGTAAAATAGCAAAGAAGTTTTGCATCAAGGGTCTTGTTGCAGGAAAATAGATAAGAAAAAGTTTTGCAACAGGGGTCCTGTTGCAGTAACTAAAGAAGAGAATATTTTACAACAGAGGTCTTGTTGCAGAAAATTAGAGAAGAAGAGAATTTTGTAACATGTCTCTTGTTGCAGAAAGTTAGAGAAGAAGAGGTTTCGCATAAAGGGTCTTGTTGCAGAGAAAATAAAAGGAAGGCGCCTCGTGCAATCGGACGGCTCACGAAGCGTAAAAAGATCAGCCGGCCGATGCATAGCACCGCCCTTGGAAAATCAATTCATTATTATGTGCTTGGACTCGAGCGCTGGTAGATTGAATCTGATCCTCAATAGAAGCAGAAGCCAAGAACCGACCCATCATCCATGGTGGCAACTCCAGCACTCCCAATCTTCCTGCTCTTGGTGGTGCTCAATACCCTGCAGCAACTGCCTCTGCCTCTTCTGCGGCTGGTGCCCCTGGGAGTTGTGGTTGTTACTCTCTGTGATCATCGCCATCTTCGTTTCTCTGTGCACATGATTCTTTTTACTAAGGGCAACTCCAACGGGGCAACCCAAACGGACATAGATTATGTCTGTATTTTGTCTGTTTGGGTCGGTCCGACGGACACTTTTGTCTGCTTTTTCGTTTGGGTCGCCCGACGCGCCCAACGGCAGCCAGACGCATTTGTGGCTTGTCCACCGCGACATTTCGTCGAACACATAGCGGGCGAGTGCTTCCGGCCCGCCCGTAGCTCCCGCCCCGCCCACACCCCGCCGCTCGCGCCTCGCCGGCCCGCCCGCAGCTCCAGCCTCGCCGCCCCGCCCACGCCTCGTCGCTCGCGCCCTGCCCGCACCCCGTCGCTCGCGCCTCGCCGGGGCTGCAGCCGCTCCCGCCCAGCCCGCGTCGCGCACTCGCGGCCGCTTGTGCGCCGGCTGGCTAGCAGAGCAGCAACTAGCACGCGGCGGCCAGCAGCTACCAAGCACGGGCTGGCTAGCATGCGGCTGTGCATGGCCGGCAAGCACGCGGCTAGAAGCTAGCTAGCACGCGGCGGCCAGCTCCAGCGCATGCACCGATGCACGCGACTAGCAGCTAGCTAGCACGCGGCAGCCCACTCCAGCGCACGCAATCGGCGGTCAGATCCAGCCGCGTGCGGAGGAGCTGCCCCGGCATGCACTTCGCGACGACGGTAGCGCACCTCACCAAGAACACCTGGAGCGCGCGGGGCGAGCGCATCAACGCCTGGAGCTGCGGCGTCCATGGCCTACTCTGAACCAGGCACGGGAGCGGGCACCGCCGGGCGCGCGACCAGGAGCAGCTGGGCGAGCGCGGGTAGAAGCGCCGGTTGGGCGCGGTGGCGCTCTGACTCGAGCAGCTGCGACGGCCAGGCGAGGCAGGCTGCCGGCATGCGTGTACAGAGGCTCGTGGGCTGGGCAGAGAAAAAAATGAGAGAGAGGTGGGCGGTGGTGAGTCTGTGCCAGGTGGGCCAGCCGCGCTCCGCCTCGCACACAAATGCAACCCAAATTAGCAACCAAATAAAACCCGTCAAATGTTGCAACAAATATATCATTGAATTTGTTGCGACATATGGCAATTTTGCACTCTGTCAAATCTTTTTGGAGACCGTCATTTAACAGAGTGCAAAATTGCCATATGTCGCAACAAATATATCACTGAATTCATCGTCAAATGAAGTCTCCAAAAAGATTATGCTTTTTTAAGCACATTACACAATTTCATAGTGGCATAATCTTTACTTAAACCAGAGCTAGTACAAAGTTGGGTCATCTATTTTAAAGCGAAGACATCCTAATCTGTTTTCTCTCTTTTTGCCGGGAAGAGCTAGTACATGATCGAGGGAAGCTGCAAAACTAAATAGTACTAAATAAACCATTGTGCAAAGTGAAGTGAACAACAAAGTTCAAGTTCAGCATTTCAGTTTGTAGCTCTGCACAGATGTGCATCCAGCTTTACTGACATGATATCTGCATATACTTACAATATTTATGTAGTCGCAACAAGTCGAAAACAAAACAAAATACAGGGCACGTTTGATCACACGTGATGATCGTCACATTCAGGTTACAACAGAGATCCAACAACTCGGTGGTTTGGGTAATAATAGATCAGTCTGCGAGTGACAAGGGCGCCATCTGCCAAGTTGTGTATCATACATTAACATTACCAAATGGACTATTATACACATGCCAGCACAGCGGTTCTCTTCTACGACCTCACTTTGGCCAGCCTCTCCCTTATCTTTTCTAGATCATCCTCGTCGTCGTCAACGGATTCCGCTAGAGCAGTTCTCTGTGCATGCGATGGAAAGATCCTTGTGAGGCGTTTCAAGACTCCAAAGAGACTTCAAGATTGCAAAATGTGAAGGGCAAGCACGGGTCGTATTGTATTAGTACCTGTGCGGGTTCGCTTGTCGATGGTTGTGTGACCTTCTCTTTTTGTTTGCGGACGGCATCAGGAAGCTGGGACGCAGTCTCCCCGGCGATTGCGGAGAGGACCTTATCAACCTCCTCCTCGATCTCCTCCTCCATGCCCTCATCGTCCAGTGCTGAATCCATGGCATCATTGACCATCTCTTCCATCACGCCAGCCTGCATTACAAAAACCATTTAGCGAGAACCGGTACCAGTACAAAACACAAGAGAGACCTTCAAACGAGGACTTTTGTTATATACCTTTGTCATCTCTTTGCTGAATTCCTGCATGGTGACAGCTATCTCTGGGGCCTTCATCAGATTGTTCACAAGCTTCATCACTTCGGTGCTCTTGGATAAATGTCCTACCGTCCTGGTGGTAGCTACAAGATTATAAAGCACAGCATGTCGTTAGTACAAACCTTCAGTCTGAATGAACGAAAGAAACCTAATCCTACTTCTCCATAAGTTAAGCCATGCCATAATAACTTCTAGGAAAGCACCAAGGAATGGTACATGTTAATTTCAGTTCAAGTCTTATGTTCAAAAAACAAAATGCAAGTCAAAGAATTCACAAGCAATACCACTTGCAAGTAGGCTGTCTGGTATGTATTCACAAGCAAGTAAGATTAACTACCAGCTAGGAACAAAATCTCCATATTAATGTGCACATTAGTATCTTTCATGTATTTATAACTTCTCACCCTGGCCCTAGTCCTGATCCACATAAACTTGAAGCCCGATACAGCAGAGGTTAATTTTGCATCTAGGTGTGGAATTTCAGCCAGAACTATGAATATTAGCGCAGATTTTTTGAGCTGAGAAGAGTAGGAGAGGCTCCTACTGTGCTATACTCCCTCCCTTCCAAAATAGATGACTCAACTTTAAACTAACCTTAGTATAAAGTTGAGTCATCTATTTTGGAACGGAGGGAGTAGTAAATAAAGGTTATCTTTGCATCTTGGAGGCTATATCTATACCAATGAACAGCACACTGTATTTGGATGCTATCTATACTAGTATGGAACAATTCGAGGTAGACAATTCGAGGCAGGTGTAAATTACTAAATGTCACCATGCTAGAATGCCATCTATCTACAGTAGAAAGGATGATATGAGGCAGGCGGCGTCGATTTATATTACCGACGATCTCGCCGAGGTGCATGGAGATGGAGTTGAGCTGGGCCTTGTTCTCGTAGAGGCGGTTGACGGCCTTCCTGGACTGCACCAGCTCCTTGGCCAGCGCCTTGAGGAGGAGAAAGAAGCATCACCAGCAGCAGTCAGCAGAGGAGACAGACAAAATCGGTAAATCCGGCGCCCAAATCGCTCCATGGCGCAGGCAGAGTAGAGTAGGAGGATATGTACTAGGTACCTTGGCGGATCCCATGTCGCCGCGCCTGGCGGACTCCTTGATGGCCTTCTCCACCTTCTTCTCCTCCTTCTGCACGTCTGCGCCCCCACACACACCCCAAACCAAAATCCACCCATCAGTTGACCGTATAGAGCCCTAGCTTGGATCGAATCGGGAGGAGGAACAAGGGGGAACCTCGGATCTGGCGCTCGATGTTGCGGCCCTCGTTGCGGAGGCGGCGCTGCCACTCGCGCAGCTGCTGCTGCGGCGTCGGCTTCGGCTTCAGGAGGCTCTTCACCGCCTCCATCGCCGGCGGTTCGCCTCGATCGATCCACCGGAAGCAGAGGCAGAGGCAGTGGGGAACCAACCAACACGCCGATGCCGAAGGAGGAGTTGCTCCCAGCTGCTATTTCTTTTTTTCTTTTTTTCTTTTGAGGAATCCAATACGGGCGAGCTAATCGGGCCAGCCCAGCCCATTAGGGGCAGTCCCTCGCTTGCGTAGCTGTAGCCGATCGCTGTGCTCCGATTTTCTTTTCTTTTGTTTTTTCACCGTTTTTCTATGCTTTTTCGTGGTTAGATACTTTGGTTTTCCATTTGCTGACAGTCTTTCCTCCCGTTTTTGTTCCTTCTTTTTTTATCGGTTTTTTTTATCAGCACATGTAAACATTTTATTGCATTTGTATAAACATTTTTTCAAAATTCGGGAAACACATTTTTGAAATAATTTACATTTTTTTAATGTATGAAACATTGTTTCAATTACACGAACATTTTTTTAATTGTCATGTTCAGTTTTTCTAAGGTGTGTCTTTTTTAAAAAAAAATGTGATAAACATTATGGTGAATGTGGGTGAATCAGTTTGTCATATGTGAAATTGTGCACCCCGCCATACATTATCAAATGGACTATATTCAACACATCAGCACATCAGTTCTCTTTTACGACCTCACTTTGCCCAGCCTCTCACTTATCTTTTCTAAATCATCCTCGGGCTGCATTCATTTAGCGGATCGACACCAGAGCCATGACTACTCCGTAGCACGCAAACGGTGCACCGTGGGATTTGTTTATCACTCGTACTGTTTCGGTAACCAATAGGTGGGCTAACCTAGCTACTCGTACTGTTTCGGTGTTTCACACAGTTGTAGGAGAGTGTGTGTATCGTGTGCAAGCAATAAACAAGTTAATGTTTTTGAGTGTGGGCCAGTGCCGCCAAATTGGGCAGGTTTGTTCTCCTGTACATGTGGGCCGCTACATCACTTAAATGAATCGCCAACTCCACTGGCGGTGCGAATGAAGATGCATATAAGTATGCATAGGTCAACAATTTTGGTAGGTTCAACCTCCTTTTCAAAAAAAAAATTGGTAATATGAATATGAATAGATTATAAGGGGTGCTAGCTAGCTAGGGCTAACGGCAGCTCAACAAACACGTACCATTGCGTCAACAACAAAAGAAAACGAGCAGGACATAAAAGACCACTAACTTGTTTCATAATCACGATGAGAATGTTTAGTCATGACGGAGCAGGATATCCAAAACCATGGAAACTATTTGAAGAAAACGAAAACACGATAGAAGAGAAATCAGATCATGAGATGAGATAGGCGCCAAATGGCCCACTGATTGAAATTGAGAACGACAATCCAAGAAAAGAAGAAGACGAAGAGGATGACATGACACTTTTTTTTCTTTTTGCGGGAACGACGACGACATAAGCTATAGCTTAGTTGCAGTGCAGCACCAATGAGAAACAGGGTGAGACGGTGATGCATGATCAGGTAGATGTACGTACGAGCTCAATGCAACATCGACCTCGATCGAATATGTATGACCATTTTCGCACGCCACATTCGGTTTAGCGGATGGGCACCAGATCGAGCCCAGCACGCAAACGACGGAATTCGATTATCAATAAGTGCGATGAAAGGTGAGGCGATTCTCAGCAACAGTGGAAGCCAATAGCTAGCCTAATCCTCGTGTACAATAAGAAAAAGTTGAGGTTCTTGAGTGTCGGCCAGTGCCGCCAAATTACTTCTCCTGTTCGTGCCACGGGGGAGCGGGGCCAACCAGGGTCACCACTAGTGCCACGTCACTGGATTAGTTTGTTAAAATCAATTCTGGAACTCGACCGGTGTTGCAAAATGAGCTACTAGGATGCATGAATATATGGTTAGCTATGCACTCCCTCCGTAAACTAATATAAGAATGTTTAGATTACTATTTTAATGATCTAAACATTTTTATATTAGTAGCTTAGCTAGCTAGGGTTGGTGACGGCTCAACAAACATGTACGTTTGCGCGCGAACAGCCAAAGAAGATGTCCGACGGTCCACAGCACTGCTCCAGCAGCATCCACGCATGCATGTACATGAAGCTTTTCTTTAGGCGATGATGGAGCTAAATTATGTATAGCTAACCCTGCGGCCTCTCGCACGTTCTTCCAAAAGCATGTCCAAATCACCTTCTGAGATCCATCGGTGCAGCTACCCGTCGCGCAAATGGACTTTATTAATCAGGTGCACACATGCATCTACAGGACGCAAAGATTCACACAATCTTATCAAGCACGCATCGAATCGAGCTCGCTAGCGCTCAAACTCTCCGCATCCGTTTAGACTATCCTGTCTGGACGTGTTTTACCATCCATCATGGTCCTGTATCCGTTCGTGGACCGTTTCGGACTTCCGTCTTTCTGCAAACCAGAAGCAAACCCGGAAAGGAGGGGGGAGGGGGGCTTTAGGGCATTTGGACGGCTGGCACTCACGCGTCCGACGGCTTGAACCCACCCAAATCCCTCTCCCGAACTTTCTCCCATTCCTGCTTGAGGCGGTCAGCGCCGCTCCCGAGCATTGTTGCGGCATTCGTGCCGGCCCAAAGAGGGCACGACCTCTCTCCGGAGCCGACATTGAAGCTTCATGCGTGCGACATGTTTTTGTGAATGAACCGAGCTCAGACCTATGTCATGTGTGCGCTTTATTTTTGCTGGTCAGCAACGGTTAATTGGTGAGATATATTCGAGCCGCTAATGGAAGTGCTACTGTCCAAAAATTTGGATTGTGGGTTGTTTGCCGACAGGATCGTCGGCCTAAGCCCAATCCCATGACTCCCTATCAGGCGACTTATATATTGGAGGCGTTAGTCACTCAAGTCGACACACTCAGTTCCTCCTCGCCATCTACTGTTCCACTCAGTATTGCTGCTTTCGGTGATCCCATCACATCGACCGCGTGCATGGACGTTTGGGTGAGCGGGCCTCCGGAACCCCATCATTTGTGATCTTGCACCGGGAGAAGGGCGATGACAGTTTTGGGGAGTGTCTCGGTGCGACCGCTCTCTGTTTTGTCTTCGTCCTCGTCCTCTACTTCAACTACTTCCCCTACACCAACACCATGCATGGCCGCCGCCACCGCCAAAAAGAAGGCCGCGGATGAAGCCCTAGTCGTCGTCGCGGCATTAGGCTGGCCTACTGGACGGTATAATCAGTTCATCTCATATTTACTCGTTTATGTGCTAGCCGTATTTACTGTGTTCATAGATGTTTCGGTTCTATGTTTGGTACGTGATCATATGTTTAGATTTCAGCATGAGCTTCATACTCTTAATGCCATGTTCATGATCTATTTATGGATTAAGTTAATCTGAATAGTGCTAATATACCTAGCAGTTTCTTACTCAACGTATTATTCGGAAATTTGGCAATTCTACGTACTCCCTTATTTTTGTTTTATTAGGGGCATCTTGAAAATCACATCAACCAAAGAGGATAGATTTAAGTGCTATAGACAACATATTGATGCTACATGCGTGACTCTCACTCATTCATGCATCATTTGATTTTATTTCTACATTGAGGACAAAAGATTGAAATAATTTAATGTGAACATAGATATAGTTGCATGTTCCCAAGACAATGATCCTTACAAATAGAAAAAAATATCTTTTTTTAATAGGCCCTTTAATCCAGAAGAGAGGTGGTATGGTCGGATTGTCTTAAAACCCTTTTTAACATGTATTTTTTATAGATTCTAACATGTAATATAATTTTATACGAAAAGGTCAATAACAACCTTACAGAGATTAAAAAATACATCCAAATCATTGGCGGTGTCTTCTTTCTACTACATCCACCAGCTGCTTTGGGTGAGAAAACTCGGAGACTTATCTCGGCATCCCTTTCAGCGGAGGAAACTTTTTTAAAGAGAGAAGTTTGTACGAGTAGTGGCCTAACTGCCTACTCCTGTAAATAAGAACTTAATCATCATAAGAAAATTTAATGATAACGGAGGATGATATCCAAAACCAGGGGAGCTACTTGAAGAAAATGAAAACAGTAACAGGGAAGCGAGATAAAACCAGGTCATGAGACGAGATAGGCGCCAGATGGTGAACTAATAATGAAATTGAAAACAACAGTCCAAGAGAGTAGAAGAAGAAGAAGAAGAAGAAGACACAAGGTAACCACTCGTGCTGGAGTAATGCGAAACAGGGTGAGACGGTGATGTATAACGATGAGGTAGATGTAGTACGAGCTGAATGCAACATCGATCTCGATCTCATATGAGAATTTTCGCACGCTACAGTCGTTTATCGGATCGGACACCACAGTCCTTCAAGTGTGATGCGAGGAAGGTGATGTGATTCTCAGCAACAGTGGTAGGCAATAGCCTAACCGTTGTGTGCCGTATAAACAAGTCAGGTTCTCGATCGAGTGTCGGCCAGTGCCGCCAAATTACTTCTCCTTACAAAAACTAGACTAGGGCCCGACCAAACCAGTGTGAGCACGTGAGCCACTGCACCATATGTTAGAGCATGTACAGCCGGACGTATCAAACCATCCGTCGTACGCCCGCGGACGCGCCCGGTCACTGACCGATAGGAGAGAAGGAAAAACATGATCCAATCAGACCCCTCATATCATCCCTATATGCCCGTGCTGTCCGCAAACCCTCATATTCAACTCAAATATGGGAAGTATATGAGGACTCGCGAACGCGCCCGGTCACGACCTCATCTCCACCAATCACGTGCAAGTGACCGGACATACGAAAAGAAAAATAAAAAGTGTGGATGCACGGACGGATAAATAGGGGTTCAAAACGGACAGGCTCCGTCACTGACCAGACGCGTCCGCGGGCTTTTAAGGGGTCATATTTGCTCTTACTCACCCGTCTAAAACTCTCTAATTTTATGAGGCGGAGCGAATAGGTCAGCAAACACGTAGTACGGTCGCGCGCATCAACAGCGAACGAAGAAGAGGTCGGACGGCCCAGAGCACTGCTGCAGCCGCATGCATGTGCATGGAGCGTTAATTTCGTTAATTAGTAGACGATGGAGCTCAATTAGCCGGACGAGAGAGAGAGAGAGAGAGAGAGAGCTCTTGCACGCACGTTCTTCCAAAAGCATGTCCAAATCACCTTTTGAAATTATGGTGGTGAGTGCACATGCGAGATCATCCATCGGTGCGGCTAGCCGTCGCAAATGGGCTTAATTAATCAGGTACACACATGCATCTACAGGACCCAAAGATTCACATAATCTCATCATTCATGCATCCCATCGATCTAGTAGCTAGAGCTCTCTTACTTGTCCTCTTACAACCAGCCATGTTCGTCCTGCTCGTCTCCAATGATTATGATTTGTGTTTTTTCTTCCCATCAATTGTCGGCACGATGTGGCCAATAGTAACTTTTTGTTCGGCGGTATGTCTTCAATTTTCACCACATTGACCTGGGTCGCGCCTGTGCGTGGCCGCGGCCGGGATCATGTGGAGGTGTGGCCTTCATATCGCATCTCTGGCTAGATCGTCGCACGCGCATCGTAATTTTGTTGAAGGTATTGGCTCGATTCTATGTTCGACTTGCAGTTGAACTCATCAATATGCGGGTGCATGTGCGGCGATTCCTTCTTAAAGCTTTGTCTAGGGGTATTTGTGGTTTTTTTTTCACCCGGTCGCATATCATAAAGTTTGTGGTAGGATTAGGGAGATTTTGCCGCGAGGTAGTTGGCCTTGAGTTCTTTAAGCCAATTCGAAGACACAAATACTTTCACCAATTTCGAAGAGCACATCGGGTGGTTATTACTATCGACTTTGGAATAATTATTTCCCAGTCGCATGAGAAATACTTCCCTCTATCCATATTAGTTGTCCTGTTATAATACAGAGTTATACTATGTTGTAACAATTAACATGGATCAGAAGGAGTAATAAAACTGCCGTAGCAAACCCAGCAGGGAGGGAAGCAAGCAGATGGCGTCGCATAGAGGTTTCGGTTGGGTGGGCTTTTTCTTTTTCTTCTCTCTCCTGTCTGGGCCTGTCCGGGCTGTCCGTCCGGTCACTTTGAGGGGTCTGATTGTAGATGCTCTAACAAAACAATCGTAACAACCCCTCGAAAAAAAAAACTGTCATAACAACCTCAGCAGGCAGGGAAAGCAAGCACATGGCGTTGTACATAGTGGGTTGATGTACCAAATCCTAGGTAGGTTGTCAGTTAGGTTCGGTTAGTTAGTTGCATCGCATGGCAAGCATGTGCAACGGCTTTTGCCTGCGCTCTACTTGCAGAAAGGGATGATTGACGAAGCTGCAGTGCGCTGCTGCACATATAGTTCCATCTAGTACATTGTGATTATTGAGCACCAGAAAGTGCTGGTGCTACCTTTAATTTAGGAGGGAGGTCATTGTCCAAATCAGTCAAGTACCCACCGGCTAGGTGCCGTGCGGGTGTACGTATACATATGTGCATGTGGATCGAGCAATTAATAGCGAGGAAAATCCGCACCACAATTTCTATTAAACCATTCAAGAATATGCACGATACAGGTCGGTTGGAACTACTCCCTCCTTCCATCTATATAGGGCCTAATGCATTTTTTAAGACAACCTTTGACTATTGACAAGATTAATAGTACATGACATGCATAATGTGAAAATTATATCATCGAAAGCTTCTTTCACATACGAATTTGACAGTATGCTTTGTGTAAGTTGCATGTCATATTTTATTGCTCTAACATTTGGTCAAAGTTAGCCTTGAAAAATGTATTAGGCCCTATATAGATGGAAGGAGGGAGTACAATTTCTATAAAACCATTCAACTATATGCACACGGATCTCCCATGGAACAACAATTTCTATAAAACCATTCAAGTATATGTACGTACAGGACGGATGGAACTACAATTTCTATAAAATCATTCAAGGATATGTGTGCGTACAGGACGGATGTATCTAATAAATTAAACACAATATTTCGGACTTGAAGATTTGACACGCATCAATAAAGGATGGATGTACATACATGCACAGTGCATGGCAGACACTTCAGAACAAAACACAAAATACATGGCGACACAAATAGGTCAAGTACACCAATGAAGCATAGTTTAAAAAATCGAACCCTCAACCGAAACGGTGAGGTTGTCGGTTCAGGATCTTACTGATCGGGACGGCGGTTCACCGGTTCATTTGCGATAGAAGCTCATAATATTTAAGATAATTTTTCAAAAAATCGACCTCACATGAAATGGAAACATATAACATTGGGCGTAAACCATTAAGAAATCAGAAAGCGTTATTAACATAGTTGGTTATTAGGCCTTTAGCATGCCTTATCTGAAGGTTATGTGTTTGATTCCTTGTTGTTGCACCTTTTTTTCAAACATTTTCAAGTTTTTTTTTACTAAAAGGCCGGTACAGTTAAAAATGGACAAGAGTTTTGCTACATTTATCAAGAGATTTCCTACGGAATTATTCTATGGGGCGACATG
>NC_041387.1:674730381-674773420 GCF_002162155.2 Triticum dicoccoides
CCCCGGGCCGCGAAATTGAAGGGGTTAGAACCATATATTATTAGTTATATAAATGGTCAAATTTTAACTAAAAATGTGAAAGGGCCAATAAAACTTAGCGGAGGAAGTAAATAGAAAAAAGTTCATTTTACTACCCTGAAGAAAATGGGTTGTTCATATAACCCCTGAACTTTTTTTGGTTCACTTAACCCCCTAATCTAATCAATCCCGTTCAGAAATCATCATTGGCGGGTTTGTAAGGTGGTTTTGCTGATATGAACAAAGTCAAAGCAGTTTGTTGACTAGTGGGACCATATAATACTAATATTGTGTACGGTCTGCGCCGCTAGCACTGTACATAAAGAGGCGGTACATCTGCATATCGACGGTCGTGGCTCATCCAACGTCGGTCATACTAGTACCAGCTTATAGATAGGTAGGGTACTAGCTAGATCGATAATGAACATGGTCTATTGGTACGACTCTCCTCTAATTTCCACGCTAGCGATGTGTAGCTAGGTGTATGTGATGGATGTGACCACGACGCGCCAACACATTCATTAGCTTCAATTCAATTCAGATGTTATATACTAGTAGTTTCTTTGTTTGAAATATGAGTTAACGCTCAAATGAATGTATCTAGATGTATTTAAATGCTAGCAGTACATTCTTTTAAGCGTCAACTAATTTCGGACGAAGGAAGTAGTAATATTTGCTAACTAATTATATATTTACTAAATTTAGATGGAGTACATGCTAGTAGCAATGGATGTTTCTTCTGCCAGAAGCAATGCCACGCTAATGGAAAAGGTCCAAATTGGTGGATCAAGTAGCTGCTTCATTTCGGCGCGCGTTTAAGTCTAGCGTAGGCTCCATCGCACAAAAAAAGTCAAGTCTAGTCTAAAGTAGTGCAGTGCTCCAGTATGTACCGGCCGGGCGGCCGGCCAGTAACCGAATTTCAGCCGCTCAGGTCAGCTAGCCTTAAACCAGCAGACAAGTTAGGTTCGCCACTTGCAAAAAGGTTTCTCTTGCCGTCAAATCAGCATTATTAGTTGCAGAAAACATGGGGATTGGATCATGTGACTTATTTGCATATATTCTTGTCTCGAGGAGGAGGCAATCCTGCGATTTGCATACGATAACAGCTCCTTGATTTGGGAGGCATGTTTAAAATGGTCAAATGTCCAGCCCAATCTCCCTGCAATTTGGTCCATCTAGACAAATTAAATTACATTAGCTGCAAAGCATTCCCTCCGTCTCAAATGTAAGATGTCTTCTAGGCTTAGTCGTTTCTGAGGCTTGGACTAATTAAGTCTCAGAAATGTGAGTGCACCAACCTTTTGGTCGATTAAAGTAATATTTTTCTCGATCATCGTAACTACTTCATCTGTCCCATAATATAAGAGCGTTTTTGACTCCACACAAGTGTTAAAAAGACGGAATGAGTACTTACTTACAATCAGTGGCGAATCTAGCAGGACATTGGAGGGTAGGCTTAAAACACAAATTTCCTATGTCTAATTAGCAACTGCATTGCAATTGTTGCATGTAAAGCAGCAGAATATACTTGTCAAGTGGTATGTTTAGCTTAAAAAGAATTTTGGAGGGTAGGCTTAAGCCTATTGAAGCCTCCCTAGTGGAATCGCCACTGCTTACAATAGACGACCTTGCAACCTCAGGATTGTCTTTTTCTCTAGAGTAGCAGCGAGATCATCATAGCCGATTCTGCGCGTACCATCCATAAGAAAAATGAAAATCCTCCTCATGTGTCAACTCGTAATAAATGAAAGCTCATCATCAGTCTCTGCAATCACCAGTGTATAACTAACTCCCAATTAGCAACCAACCACTCCTGAGATTAGCATCCATTGGGGACCCACCCCTCTCCTACACCACACTACTACATATAGCCCCATGCGTGAAGGCAGCTCAATCGGAGTAGAGACACAAACACAAACACACATACACACACACTCCACTCCACTCAACTATTGGAGCAGAGAAGATGATGACGATGATGATGCAGATTAGGCCACATATTGGCATCTCACGTCTCATGGTGGTGGTAGGAGCCGTGGTGCTGCTGCTGCAGGGTCGTTCAGCTGAGGCGCAGCCCTCTCCCGGCTACTACCCGAGCTCCAAGGTGAGCTCAATGCCGTTCTCGCAGTGGTACACCAACCTGTGGGGCGCCCAGCACCAGTCCCTCTCCCCGGACCAGACCTCCCTCACCCTCTGGATGGACCGCAGCTCAGGTCAGTAATTTTTTTTTTTGCATGATTAAATCATACTTAGTGCTAGATACATTCATTTGAGCGATAATGTTTTTGAGACGGAAGAAGTATGTACTCGTGCTCAAGTCTGTGCAATAGTTGGACAACCCATTTCACCTAACAAATCATGCTGCTAATTAATTAATTCGTCGTCCACTTCAGGGAGCGGGTTCAAGTCGAAGCGGGCGTACCGGAACGGCTACTTCGGCGTCTCCATGAAGGTCCAGCCCGGCTACACCGCCGGCGTCAACACCGCCTTCTACGTCAGTACCTCTCCTCCTCCCCTCCGGCGACCATTTTTTCCTCTTGAATCCTTCTTAATTAACTGACCCGGTGCATGCGTGCAGCTGTCGAACAATGAGGTGTACCCGGGGTACCACGACGAGATCGACGTGGAGCTGCTGGGCACGGTCCCCGGCGAGCCCTACACGCTGCAGACCAACGTGTACGTCCGGGGTACCGGCGACGCCCACCCCATCGTCGGCCGGGAGATGCGGTTCCACCTCTGGTTCGACCCGGCCGCCGCCTTCCACCACTACGCCGTGCTTTGGAACCCCGACGAGATCGTCTTCCTCGTCGACGACGTGCCCGTGCGCCGCTACCAGAAGAAGGTGGAGGCCACCTTCCCCGAGCGGGAGATGTGGGCATACGGCTCCGTCTGGGACGCCTCCGACTGGGCCACCGACGGCGGCCGCTACAGGTCCGACTACCGCTACCAGCCCTTCGTATCCGGGTTCAAGGACTTCAAGGTCGCCGGCTGCGAGGTCGGCGCGCCCGCGTCGTGCGGCCCCGTGCCGGCCGGGCCCGGTGGCGGGCTGAGCTCGCAGCAGACCGCCGCCATGAGCTGGGCGCAGCAGCGGGCCATGGTCTACTACTACTGTCAGGATAGCTCCAAGGACCGCTCCAACTACCCAGAGTGCTAGTCTGCTACCACTATATATTTAGCTCTGAGCTCCGAGCTCGAGCCAGCGGCAATGGCGGCTGCCCTTCCGTCCAAGTGAAGGTTGAGGCGTATGTATATGGCCGGTATACGATGCATAGTGTGATCGATATTGTGATTCGGGTATGTATGTGTGTGAGATACTCTGAAGAGTGCGAGCAGGCTGAGACGTACGTGCTCTGTCTAAGTTATTGATATTTGTGAGATTACGAGTGTAGATTGGACATTTGGACTTGTAATCTACAGCTTTTGGATGCAGAGAAAATGGTTTGAGCCGACACGACGGAGGTTTGCTATTTTTAGTTTCAGTTGTTTCAATTTTTTCTTCCCTCTCACTCGATTTTTAAGACATGTGCTTTTGGTTGCTGGAAGGATTGCTTAATTATCTTTTTGTGCAAGACTTTTGAGTGAAGCAAGAGGTGGACCACGTGATACTCGGGTAAGCAATCCAAATTTGATGGGGAAAAAAAGCAAGTGGTGGAGTTGGATGAGCCATGTCCCTTTTCACTTGAAGCATGCGAAGGGATTGCGCGAGGGAAAGTATCTAGTGCAAATTAAGGGGTCTACTTCCCTTATGCTTTTTAGTAGAGTTCCAAATCAATCTTTTTTAAAAATAGCACATAGACATGACATGAATCCATGGTGTCACAATAATTCAAACATTGCTCCGAAAACAGAATTTAGAATTTTGCTGCCAGTAGCGACAATGGGCCAAATTCGAAGCCCAACTTACATTAAACACTATTTAGTGTTAGAGTTGTTGTTTTTTCTCTCGACTTGTGTTACGAATTTTAATTTGAATTTGTGTGACAATATAGATTCATGTCATCTCTGCGTGCTAACTTTTGTTCATAGTTTTCTGAAAAACCTTCAAAAGCATTTCTGTTATTTCTTTTTGTGATGTTGTTAACAGTGGGTTGGTTACATCAGCAACCCATATGAAAACCAAGCTTTTGTCATTAAAAAACACGAAAATCTCATCTCAATCATCATTTGTCGCTGCTTCTAATTTAGGGGTAAGTTATTTGGCTTGGACATGATATTTATTTCATCTCTGCATCTCAAAATACTAACTAATGATATTCCCCGCATGTTCAAAGATTTAGTTTATGAAACTTGGTAAATTTTATCGTTCATTTCTACTAGGTTCTATAGTAGTTATTAAACTTAGTGAAGTTTTAAAAACACGTCAAAATGTATTTCAAATGGATCTTATTTCAAAGCCCTCGTCACAAGAAACAGAATATCCAAACAAAACTAAATTTAGACTTTCGGTTCAAAAGATAGAAAAGATTCAAATGCGAAAGCAAAAAAAAAGGAGTCGGCGCCCCCCGCCACCGCGTTCCTCAAATCCTCTCTCCAAGACGATCCCTTGTTTACAAGTATTGGTGAATCAGACATAGCACTTTTAGTGTTCCTTCTCTCAGCATGAAACCGTTTCAAATTGCGGCGTAACAATAGCAGCAAAGTAATTGAATCCATATGCTAGAACAAGAGTGGTGAATGCATGACTACCATTAGTAAGGGTATGGTATCAATCTCACATTCGTACTTTTAAGCATTGGTGAGCACTTGAATATCATTGTTAAGAAATCATGCTCATGATCCTCTCTAGTGAAGCCATGGATTTCCACTTCTTCAAGACGTGTACAGAAGACACTTTGGCTTCTCCAATTCTTGGGCATATGACAAGGACAATTTCCTTCGCATGCTTTTCTCAACTATAGGAAGTGATGAGCATGACAATGTATTAATTAATGACTCTGCACTAGCTTCTCAGTTCTGACCTTATCACATACAGCGTAGAGAAATTGTGTCGACCATGCATTATCTATGTATAAGATGTATAAGTACGGAGAAGAATCACCTTGGAAACCCTTGGCAGGACGACCTTAAGCTTCTTCGTAGCGGCACGAATCCGATGCATTCGAAGGAGTTGTAATACAAGTGCTCCGTAAAGATGGCATGCCCGTTCAAAATTTAGCTCCAACACAGAGAAATTGGTGACTGGAAGTTTCTCCATCTCCTCAGCAATGTCCATCTGTGGATCCAAATGATTCTACGAACAAATTGGAAAAAGATATCATGCATGCACGCAGAGAACCAACTAAAGTTTGGTGCGTAAATCTATTACTATTAGTTTGAAGTTTGAACTGAACAGATAAGAAGCAAACCCCATCATTCAGGTTCAAGCGAAGCTCATGTTCCCGATTGTCTACGTCGCTCTTCTTTATGGTATGTACCCTCATCTCCTGTAAACGCCAAGAGCCATAAGAAAGAGGCACTGCATAGCAGCTCCGCCAAAAGAACTCCTCTAGCACTTCCGGCGAGATGGAGACACCGGTGTCCCTGCCGGCACAGAAATTCAGATCCAGTTGCTTAAGCACGGGAGCTACAATGTCAATGTTGTGACATTCTATCTGGACATCCAAATTCACAGTAAGTTTCTGCAGCGACGGCGAGTGGGCCGTGATGTTGCCCGTAGCCGTGGCTAAGTTGATCTTTAGCACGCGAAGGCGCGGGCAAAGCTTGACCAAGCTACCAACATCGACAGTGCTCCAGCACCCAGTTAGGGACAGATTCTCGAGCGCGAGGAACTCATACATCGGCAGCGATGTGAAGCGTACGTGTTGCCAGCTCATCTCGATGGAGGTGGTATGCCGGAAGCAGGGAAGGTGTGCATTTATCTGTTTGTTAGCACACACCATGCTGAAGCTATCAGCGAGGACGAACTCCTGCGGTGAGAGCCTCGATGTGGTCTGGAGAAGAGAGGCGAAGGAAGCGGCATTGACATTGTCCTCCCAAGGAATGCTGATGTCGAGGAGGGACAATGTGAGGCCAAGCGATGCAGCTGCCTCTTCGAGCACGACGAGCACCGCTTTGATGGAACGGAGCGGCATCCCACGGAAGGTGGCACTGAGCATGCGCAGACATGGGCATTGCTTGAGCAAGGTGCCAAGGTAAGCGATGTTGCCGGAGAGGGACAACTTCTCGAGTCTGAGGAACGGTCTGCACGGCGGTCCGGACGCAGCGTAGGCGTGCGAGGATCAACAGAAGTATCTCGTCGGGGAGGGCGCTGATGAGATCCATGCACCGTTGCTGCGGCGGCGCCGAGTGCTGGAGATAATGCCCCGATCGCACTTCCATCGTGAGGAAGGAACACGTTTTTTTTTTGAGCATCACGTGAGGAAGGAACACGTGAAGCCGTGCAACTTAGAATAAACACATCGACCCCCAGGTTTTACGGCGTCACCCAGCCAAGCCCAAGAGAGCCCAACTATGTCTAGTTCGTTGTGAACTCGTGATAAAATAGGGTTTTTTTTTTTTTGCAAGGTTGATAGAATAGAAATATAGAATATGAACTTTTTCGGTTCCGTGAAACAGGGAGCACCGTGTGTACACTCTACGACCATAAAAAGGTTGTGTGCTACGAGGCCAAAGCAAAACAAAGTAATGCTTAGAAAAATAGTTCGTTTACATCCAGAACTATATAAACTTGTGATAGCAACGAGTGTAATAGCTTATCGAAAGCTCGAAGTAAAGTTTGTTTTGAGAATATATTTTTCTTTATGATCCAGCAAAGTGTAACTGACTTCTTCACTTGGAGGAAATGTTTGTGACGGATTATCCTGGGGCTTGATGGATAAATGTTGTAACGTTGAGCTTGTTGGTGCTGCTGGTCGGTCTACATGTTCAAAATTCATGTAGAGTCATGTTTGTCTTGGATTGATGGACAGTTTGTTCACATTGTTTGCTTTGTTCGTCGTTTTGGTTTGTCTGTTATACATGTTGTTCTTGCTAGATTGTCTGCAAGTAAGTGAGGCTTTTATGGGGATTATTCGGGTGTGAAATATTTTCCTGGAACCGTGTCGGATGTGCTCTTGTGCTTGGTGTTTTATCAGCTTCATTCAGAAAATGAAATTGGGGAGGGGGGATCATGCACAACCCGGGAATGTACGTGCTGCTGAAATTTGATGCATTTCTTGAGGTAGCGTATACAGCTGGGGTTAACCAAAGTGCATGCCAAGCAATGATATAAAAATGCGGTCGTGCACCAACTCCAACCATCGTTAATTTCGCCCCACCTCCCCCCGCCCCCTGCGTGTGTGTCCTCCTCTCACCGTACTGTCGCCGCTGCCCGCCCACCCACCCGCTCCACAACCCCGCCGCAAGTTCCACCGCTCCTCCACTACCGCCCGCCTCGAATCGAGCGTTTTTTCCATCGATCCTCCGCCGCCACCCGATTTGCCACCGTCGTCGCCGCTCATCCACCACCACCAAGCCACCGTCCAACTCCCACCCGTCGTTTTCCCCTACTGCCGCTCCCCGATTCCAACTCTAGGCGTGGCCACCAACATACTAGCCGTGTTGCCGCCACGCCACCGCCGCCGACATATCCTAGTCGCGTCACCACCGCACCGTCGCCACCATGCCGCTGAAGAACCTCCCGAAGAGCAAGACAGGGTTCTTCGGCATGCGGGCGAGGCCATCTGACAATTCAACATTGAGTTCTCAGACGGCGCCCGTAGCTTCAGGCTCGGCACATACCCTACCACCGACGAGGCCGCGCGGTCATACGACGTGGCAGCATGGCGTGCCTAGAGGCCAAGGACGGAGCTCGACTTCCAGCAGATTGAGACCTGGGTGGGTGCGGAGTTCCTCGCACCCGAGGGCTTGTGTATAGAGGAGATGATGATGACGAAGAAGAAGCCGGCAATTTGTTTTTATCCACGCGACAGCAATGAGCCAGCAATGGCGAGGTTCGCGCGGGAGCAACCAGAATATCTCCAGGATGAATGTGAGTTCTACTGGAAGCGTGATGCCGAGCGGAAGAAGAAGAGGGTGAAGTAGGTAGCTCTGACTTAGATTTAACTATGAATGTGTGTAATGTGCTTAAAACAGCATGTGTTTGGAAACTTTATTCGACGGCGAATTCAGTGATATATTTGTTGCGGCATATGACAATTTTGCACGGACATATGGCAACTTTGCACTCGTTAAATGACGACGTAATAACCCATCTCGGTTTATAAAGCCAGATGCATCAAATTAACAACCTAGCACCTGCCTAGATTTGAAAACCCAGATACATGAAATCGACGACCTAAAATCCGTCCTGCTTATAATTATAAACCCGGATAGAGTTAGTAAAAGAATCATGTACTCCCTCTGTAAAACTAATATAAACGGTCTTTACAGAGGGAGTACTCAATAGGTATTCTTAGTTCGTCATGCTATTTTATATAAAACCCCTTGATATTTCTTACATTAAACCCGCAGTAGATATCAAATATTTTTTTATCTATATCTTCTTCTTTCTTCTTCTATCTATTCTTCTTCTCTTCTCTATTTTCTATCTTCTCTTCTATCTTCTCTACTTCTTCTCTATTAATAATAGAAATAGGTATTCTTAGTCCGTCATGCTATTTTATAGAAAACCTCCTGATTTTTTCTGACATTAAACCCGCAGTAGATATCAAATATTTTTTTTAAATACTCATATCTTCTTAATCATAACTCCAAATTTAACATGTTATATATGAATTTTGATTAGAAAAATATGTAGAATCTGAATATATATGTTGTTATTTTACGAGTTAACAATTTAAGAAAATACAATCTAAGTTAGTGATTATGGTGCAATCTTAATCAATAATGCATTATCCGTCTTTCTTTCATACCGGTAGTGATTCGGATAGGGGATGAACATGTTGAAATAGAATACATGTGGAATCTTGAACTACGCTTTTCTAGGCTAATACCACATTTGTTTGAGTCGTAGCTACAAATTCTCAGATTATAGACCATTTTTCGTGAATTAAGAGCGTGTGGTATTTTTTTTTCTCCCGTTGCAACGCACGGGCCTTTTTGCTAGTATATATCAAAGCAGAAGCAGCCTACGGAGCGGTTCAGTGCCGGCAGGTATTGCGCCGTTGCTCGTGCATCTCCACACAGCAGCACAGAGAAACAAAGATGACGACGATCGCCAAGAGGAACGGCCACAGCTCCCGCGGGGCACCAGCCTGGGAAGATGCAGAAGCAGCTGTTGCAGGGTATCGGCAAGTACCGGAGCCTGCAAGATCAAGATGCAATTTGTAACCATCAATGGAGTTGTACATGCACATCCACCTGAGATCCAAGGAAGATGGCAGAGCTAGCGATCGAAGCAGGAGGCTTACTGGGGTCTGTGGAGGTGAGGGTGGCGGTGCCGCCGAAGTCGCAGGTGGCGCCGCCGCCGTTGGCCTTGGCGTTGTGGTAGTAGCTGTTGGCGGCGTAGGAGCAGCGCGTCGCCACCGTGTCCGTGCCGGAGTGGCACTGCCCGCCGGGGAGCAGCGGGGCGCAGTCCAGCGTCTTCTGCAGCGCCGCCGCCGGCAGCTCTGGCTTGCACACGCACCAGCTGCTACCTGCAGCCGACGACGCTTCCGTCGACAAGGCGAACACCACCAAGAGCAGGAAGATCCAGAGGGCTGAAGTCGCCGCCATGGATGAGGGATCGGTTCTGCTTCTGTTGATTATGTAGTGTACGGGCTCGAACAAGTTGCCTATCCGTAGTACCTGCTCAGGGTCAGATTCAATCTACAACGAGGGCTCAGAGTCCAAGCACATACTAATGGATTGATTTATTTGGAAAGAACACAATTCTGAAACAATATACAACTCGATCACGGCCAGGGTATGCCAATTTGAGCTGGAAAAACCTTCCGGTCAGAAATCATCCTTACATGTTTAGATGTGAGATACGCCCCCTGTAAAGTAATAAAAAACATGTTTAGATATGAGATACGCCTTCTGTAAAGTAATATTTTTTAGATCACTACTTTAATGATCTATATGTGTATACGTGTGAACAATATAGCTAGAAATGTATTGTGTACATCCAAGGCAAAAAATAGCGCGTCCCCTTAAAATACGCTATTAATGTGCAAGAGCGCGTCATAGCATTCCATTAGCGAGGCATTATATATGATTTATTTAGTGAGATAATTTCCTACACGCTATAGCACGCTATTTTCTTTCAGTGTGTACATCACAGTAATAACATGAACTGTGTACATCACACAGTACAATGCATGCATTTTTAAAAAATCGTAAAATTGCTATCACTGAGGGCAGAACTAAGGGTCTGCCACTGGTGCATCATCTAGTAGTGGCGGGCAAGTTGTTATGCCCGCCACTGGTGGCATATTATGAGTGGCGAGAGATCAGTGGTTGGCCTGCCTGGGCCCAAAGCCCGCCACTGCTAGCCATTCCTGCGGTAGTGTGTGGTGTAACCTCTAAATGTAATTCTCTTGGAAATGTCATGTTTAAATTTAATGAAAGATATTGACAAGAACGTTATATATGTCTCAACAGAATACTTCTGGGTAACATGTTCAAAGTCACCGTATCAGTTTAAGTTTTGTTATTTCTGATAACAACAAGTAATTAAATGTAACAATTAACAAACATAAGTACGTCTCCGTCATTTAATTTTGTTGCATCAAGGAGCATGCTAACCAGATGCATGCGGATCCAGTTCACCCTATCTAAAATCACCATAGCAATTCACCGAAGGATGTGCCAAGAAAATGTTGTGCAATTTCGTAGTGCAGCCTTTAAATGTGCATGCAAGTCTCACGGTCATTCTTTTAAGCTTTGGCGAGCATTTGAAAATCAGTTTTAAGAAATCATGCTCGTGATCCCGTCCTTCAAGGTCGTGGATCTCCACTTCTTCAAGACGTGTGCAGAAGTCACTTTGGCAGCTCCAGTTCTCTGGCTTATAGCCAAAACAATCTCCTAGACATGCTTGGCTTCTCCCCGAAAGAAAATGATGAGCATGACAATCCATTATTTACACGTGCTACCTTCTCGGTTGAAACCAAAATTGCATAGAGAAAATTGATGGAACATGAACCGTGTATGTAAGATGTATAAGCATGGTAGAGAAATACCTTGGACCAACATGGTAAGACGACCTTGAGCGTTTTCGTAGTGGCACGAATTCGACGCATTCGAAGCAGATGCAGCACAAGGGCTCCGTAAACATGTGAATATGATTCAAAATTTAGCTCCAACACAGAGAAGTTGGTAACCGGTAGTTTCTCCATCTCTTGTGCAAAATCCAGCTGTGCATCCGAATAATTCTGTGATACAGGATGGGAGGGGGGAGGGGTCAGAATATCATGCATAAAACTAATTAAAATTAAGACAGTAAATCCAATATATAGTGCATTGACCTGGAAGAGACAAGAGACGTACACTGGAATATAGCTGCAAGCTTAGGACATGAAAGCGTGGAAGCTGCTGCATTTGAGAATGCGAGTCTTCCCAGTTGTCTACATGGCTTCTCTCTATCGTCTCTACCCTCATCCTCTCGAGCCACCAACAACCAAAAACAAGAGGCAACCCTGTATACCATCGCTGCCACAAGACCTTCTCTACTACCGGTGCCGAGATGAACACACCGATGTTTCCCCCGGCACGAACCTTCAGCTGCAGTTGTTTAAGCATAGGAGTTACTATGTCGATGCCGCGACACCCCGTGTCGATATCTCTATCGATATCAAGCTCCTGCAGCAATGCCGAGTGGACTATGATGTTTCCCGCTACAGTTGCCTTTAGTGTGCGCAGGCGTGGGCAACAGGTGACCATGGTGCCAATGTCCGGGACCCTGCATTTTCCTGATAGGGATAACATCTCGAGCGCAGAGAACTCGCTGGTCGGTTGCACTGTGAAGGATATGTTGTAGTGCAAGTCCATCATGATTGAAGTTGCACGGTGAAAACATGGCAGGTCGATAGTGACGTGTCCGTATATCTCATGAGTGACGACGACCTCTTGTGGCGATAGTCTCGCCGCCGAGCGGAGAAGAGAGGCGAATCGATTGGCGTCAACATTGTATCCACCTCTATCAATGTGGATACCAAGGAGGGACACGACGAGGCCGAGTGCCACCGCCCCTTCGAGTGCGAGGAGTGCCGCCTCGATCGAGCAAGGCTCAACACCATGAAAGGTGGCGCTGAGCACACGCAGACGCGGACACCGTCTGAGCATGGTACCAAGGTTAACGATGTTGCCGGTGAGCGACAGCTTCTCGAGCAAGAGGAACTCCGCCGCCGGAGGCAGCAATAGCTGCCGCGAATCCAGGTCGGTAACGCTGAGCTCGTGCAGCACCTGGCAGCGGTGTAGCAAGGCGCCAAAGTCGATGTTGTTGCCGGATAGGGACAATCTCTTGAGCGAGGTGAACTCGCCGGGCCGCCACACGAACACGGAATCGTTGCGTGTCCAGTTTGATGGAGGTGGTGCAGTTGAAACATGGCAGCTCGATCATGTCGTCCAAGTCTCCCATGTATGACGACCAGAGGGTGAAGACCAGCTCCCTCGGCGAGAGCCGTGCGGCGGCGCGCAGCAGCAAGTTGGCGTCGTAGGCGGTCTCTCTCGTTTGAAGGTGGATGCCGAGCGTGGACACCGGTGATGAAGCTGCAGCCAGTCGGGCCAGCACTGCTTTGATCGTGGCGGGATCGATGTAGCGGAAGGTGAGATCGGTGACACCGGTCCAGAGATCGCGCCACCGACGTGAGAGGAGGCTGGTCTGCACGGCGGCGCGGACGCAACGTAGGCGAACAAGGACTAGGAGAAGCATCTCGTCGGGGAGGGCGCTGATGAGGTCGGCTCCTCCGTATAAACCACGCCGGGACGGAGCTCCAAGCGGCGGCGGCGGCGAGCGCCTGAGACGACGCCCCGATTGCAGTTCCATCCAAGCGACAATGTAAACCCCTTCTGGCCTCCTCTACTACTCCGTCTTGTTTTTTTAGGGCTCTATATTTTTTTTCCTGAGGCCTATCTACAACTGCGTCTAATCTAAGGAAAGGGAACAAAACAGGGTAAAAAAAAAAACTGCTCCTAGCGAGGAGCCCAGGCCCATCATATGATGACCGGACGTAACCACAAATCTTCATGTGCCTCCTTCCCCCGCCAGCTCCGCAGTACTCCACAAATCTTCATATTTTTGCGGTTGCCTTCCCCTCCGACTCAGAGGACGAGCTCATCCGCGGCATCATCCGCCGGCCGCGGACCATATCCGATATGGACACTTGCCACCGGCACCGCAAAAATGCCAAGTCAATGCATTTGACCCATGCCAAGTCTAAGTTACTCTCCATTATGACGAGCCTTAGTAAAAGTCCGACCCATGCATATGATGTTGACCTCTTTTTAACAAGAACAATACAAACAATACATGTAGCTTGTTACAGCGTGAAGGAGCAGTAAAAACATATTGTAACATGACACAATACACCACCACTGTCGGTCCATGCAAGGATAGAGGACCAGTGATGCGTGATAGAAACTATTGTGGAAGGAAAAGAAGAACATTAAAGAGTGGATTACACGGTGGTAAATAAGCTCCGAAGTAACACCCATGCATCTGGCCGGCAATGTTTGCCGAGAGTCTGGTCAGGGAGACTAAACTGGAGGGGGCTCGCACAAGTTCTTGCAGGCGACCTGGCAAGGGGTGAACAACTGGTTCACGCACGTCTGGCCCAAGGCTGGAGTGAGGGCGCAAAGCACGATGCACATCTTCTCCGCGAAGGCGTTGCATGCAGGTATGCATGCTGTACGGCATGGTGTCTCCGCACTAGGGCAAGCTAACGGTTGCCCATCGACGTAGGCCATCGCCGGCTGCCCCGCGGCAGACATGAGGATGACCACCAGCACCGCGTAGATGGCTGCCATCTTAAGCGCGGATGCAGCCATTGGTCGTACCTCGGGCCAAGGAATGGCTTAGCTAGGAAGACGGTGCAAGATCGACAGGGAAGTGAGAATGTGTAGGTGGTGCCCAGATGAGAGCAGGACAATGCTCTTTTTATAGGCTACCAACGCACATGGAACTGGAATCATGGAGTATGGGTGTATATGCAGTATCATGCACCTTCGTGTTGACTTCATCATTTCAAGTGGACCGTGCAATTCATTTGTGGCCGCTACCTCACTCATTAACCTCTATTCTAATACATGTAGTATCGAGTTGTCAGCCACAATCGAATCATGCATTCACCGGATCTTACTCTTTTATGATTTTCTCTGATCTTTACTTGATCTGCAGTATTAATCAAATCAAGAGGACATATCAGTTGCTCAGGCACATGGTGCTGGATATGTAGCGTTTCAATCCTTCTTTTTCTTTCTTTTTTTCCAGAAGGAGAGTTCCAGTTTTAGAAGGTGGCTAGATGGGAAGTTACCAACCTAGTCCAATGAAAAGAATAGCGCACTAAAGAAAAATAACGGCACCTCTAAAATATGCTACTAGCGTGCTATATCTTGATGTAGCATGCTATTTGTGGTGCTATAGTGTACTAGTTTTTTTCTATATCGCAGTCCGATAAATCCAGGGATTTATTGCTAACTCACCCTGTATCAAACCCATCAACCGTCGCGCAAGGGATGTCCTCTCACGCTAGCCACGTCATCACAAGAAGACGAAAAAACAAGTTAGCGATTGGGTGGGCAGAAAAGAAAAGAGCGAGACAAAAAGATCAGGCTCGACGCCTCCCCACGTACACCAACACAGCCGCCGCCTCCTGTGCTCATTTCTCTCAGCGTCGCCAGATCTGGGGGAGCCATCGGGAGGAGAACCACGAGCATGAGAGACCACGACCGTGGCAGCAGCAGCATCTCCGATCAGATCCGGCGCTCAGCTCAGTTGCCACCCTTTTCTCTTGTCTACGAGGCCGACACATCAAGATCAAGCAGGCCAGGCGGCGGCGCTCCCAGATCCGCGCCGCGATGTTCAAATTTCTGGATTTTCCTTAAAGTATTTTCTCATAAAAATAATTAAGTTCTGCATTAGCTACAGAGCACAAAGATGACTGCATCTTTTATCGGGGAAGAAACTAATAGTACTAATTGCTAGCGCAGTAAGGTATAGCGCTAGTCATAGTGGCAGTAACTTAGCTAGTAACATAACGCATAACAAGACAAATTTGGTTATGTGACAAGCAATTAATGAGCAAAGAGAGGTTTGGGGTACCGTAACATAACCTAACCCGAGACAAGATGCTACGTCTAAATAAACGAAGGCTTGCATGACACAAACCTTATTACTACCCACTATGGAGGTAGTAATATAGGCTAGTAACATATGCATGTTACTAGTCTAAGTTATTCCCCATAATGACTAGTCTTAGTAAAAGTCCGACCCATGCATTTGATGTTGAGCTCAATTTAACAAGAACAATACATGTACTCCCTCTGCCCAGTGAAAAGGGTACATCTAGCTTTAAAATTTGTCCACAAAAAGTGTATTTCTATCTTATCAATGCACTTTAAAGTAGAAAATTTACTTCTCTCTCATCACACGGTAATCAAGACCAATAATAATCAATATATGATCTTCTTAATTTCTACATGCAGTTATCATTGGAGGTGGGTAATTAAAGAGGAGAGAGATGGTGGCTTGTAGCTTTTCAATACATCTTTACTTAACTTCATAATTTGTCTTAAAATTTGTAAATGTACACTCTTTACCGGACGAAGGGAGTAACTTGTTACAGCATAAAGGAGCAGTAAAAATATACTTTAACGTGACACAATACAGCGCCACCGTCGATCCATGCAAGGATAGACGACCAGTGATGCGTGAGAGAAACTATTGTGGATGGAAAAGGAAAAAAATAAAGAGTTGATTGCACGATGGTTACCAACACACATGGAACTGGAATCATGGAGTATGTGTATATGCAGTATCATGCACCTTCGTGTTGACTTCATCATTTCAAGTGGACCGTGGTGGCCGCAACCTCACTCATTAACCTCTATTCTAATTCATGTAGTACAGAGTTGTCAGCCACAATCGAATCATGCATGCATTCACCGGATCTTAGTTCCTCTTTTATGATTTTCCCAGATCTTTACTCGATCTGCAATATTAATCAAATCAAGAGAAGATATCAGTTGCTCAGGCACATGGTGCTGGATATGTAACGTTTAATCCCTTCTTCTTTTTCTTATCACGTTTCATTCCTTGTTTTTTTCTTTTTTTGCGAGAAGGAGCGTTTCAGTTTTAGAAGGTAGCTAGATGGGAAGTTACCAACCTACTACAGGAAAATAATGGCACCCCAAAAATATGCTACTAGCATCAATGTCAAGTGTAGAATTCGAATCATGGTGGGTCGGGGTTACCATTATCCTCTTAACCATCCAACCACAAGTTGATTCTCCGCTCCGATCCTTATTACTTTTCGCTCAAATGGATGTACCTGAATGTATTCTAGAGCTAGATACATTCATTTGAGCGACAAGTAATGTGCATCGGAGAGGGTATCCCTTTTATTCAAGATAATTATTATTTTATTTTCAACTAGAAATGTTTTTTATTACGAGTTCAAGGTCCGCCCCTTCTGTGATGGTTAGGTTTTCAGCTAGAAAGCTTGTCGTGCTTCTGAGGATGGTGGCGGCAAGGCGTTTGTCACTCGAGGGACTCACCGTGTTGTGCTGGCAGGTGTGAGGGTGTGCCTCTTCCACCCTGGTCCTAGCATGCGCCGGTTTTCATGGAGGGAAAGGCTTGGCATGTTGTCTTAAGGTGGTGGTGGTTGTTGGAAATATGCCCTAGAGGCAATAATAAATTAGTTATTATTATATTTCCTTGTTCATGATAATCGTTTATTATCCATGCTATAATTGTATTGATAGGAAACTCAGATACATGTGTGGGTACATAGACAACACCATGTCCCTAGTAAGCCTCTAGATGACTAGCTCGTTGATCAATAGATGGTTACGGTTTCCTGACCATGGACATTGGATGTCGTTGATAACGGGATCACATCATTAGGAGAATGATGTGATGGACAAGACCCAATCCTAAGCCTAGCACAAGATCGTGTAGTTTGTATGCTAAAGCTTTTCAAAATGTCAAGTATCTTTTCCTTAGACCACGAGATTGTGCAACTCCCGGATACCGTAGAAATGCTTTGGGTGTACCAAACGTCACAACGTAACTGGGTGGCTATAAAGGTGCACTACGGGTATCTTCGAAAGTGTCTGTTGGGTTGGCACGAATCGAGACTGGGATTTGTTACTCCGTGTGACGGAGAGGTATCTCTGGGCCCACTCGATAGGACATCATCATAATGTGCACAATGTGACCAAGGGGTTGATCACGGGATGATGTGTTACGGAACGAGTAAAGAGACTTGCCGGTAACGAGATTGAACAAGGTATCGGGATACCGACGATCGAATCTCGGGCAAGTACAATACCGCTAGACAAAGGGAATTGTATACGGGATTGATCGAATCCTCGGCATCGTGGTCATCCGATGAGATCATCGTGTAACATGTGGGAACCAACATGGGTATCCAGATCCCGCTGTTGGTTATTGACCGGAGAACGTCTCGGTCATGTCTGCATGGTTCCCGAACCCGTAGGGTCTACACACTTAAGGTTCGATGACGCTAGGGTTACAAAGGAAGTTTGTATGTGGTTACCGAATGTTGTTCGGAGTCTCGGATGAGATCCCGGACATCACGAGGAGTTCCGGAATGGTCCGGAGGTAAAGAATTATATATGGGAAGTCCTGTTGTGGTCACCGGAAAAGTTTCGGGTTTTATCGGTAATGTACCGGGACCACCGGGAGGGTCCCGGGGGTCCACCAAGTGGGGCCACCAGCCCCGGAGGGCTGCATGGGCCAAGTTTGGGAGGGGACCAGTACCAGGTGGGCTGGTGCACCCCCCCCACAAGGGCCCAAGGCGCCTAGGGTTTGGGGAGGGGGCGCCTCCACCTAGCTTGGGGGGCAAGTTTCCCCCTCCCCCCCCTTGGCCGCCACCCTAGATGGGTTTGGGGCTGCCGCACCCCTTGGGGTGGAAATCCTAGAGGGGGCGCACCCCCCTCCCTCTCCCCTATATCTACTTGAGGACTTTGGGGCTGCCAACACATGAGTTTTGACCTCTCCATGGCGCAGCCCTGCTTCTCTCCCTCCTCCTCTCCCGCGGTGCTTGGCGAAGCCCTGCAGGATTGCCACGCTCCTCCACCACCACCATGCTGTTGTGCTGCTGCTGGACGAAGTCTTCCTCAACCTCTCCCTCTCTCCTTGCTGGATCAAGGCATGGGAGACGTCACCGGGCTGTACATGTGTTGAACGCGGAGGTGCCGTCCGTTCGGCACTAGGATCTCCGTTGATTTGGATCACGACGAGTACGACTCCTTCAACCCCGTTCACTTGAACGCTTCCGCTTAGTGATCTACAAGGGTATGTAGATGCACTCTCCTTCCTCTCGTTGCTAGTTTCTCCTTAGATAGATCTTGGTGACACGTAGGAAAATTTTGAATTTCTGCTATGTTCCCCAAGAGTGGCATCATGAGCTAGGTCTATTGCGTAGATTCTATGCACGAGTAGAACACAAAGTAGTTGTGGGCGTTGATTTTGTTCAATATGCTTACCGTTACTAGTCCAATCTTGTTTCGACGGTATTGTGGGATGAAGCGGCCCGGACCGACCTTACACGTACACTTACGTGAGACAGGTTCCACCGACTGACATGCACTAGTTGCATAAGGTGGCTAGCGGGTGCCAGTCTCTCCCACTTTAGTCGGATCGGATTCGATGAAAAGGGTCCTTATGAAGGGTAAATATCAATTGGCATATCACGTTGTGGCTTTTGCGTAAAACGTTCTTGCTAGAAACCCATAGCAGCCACGTGAAACATGCAAACAACAATTAGAGGACTGTCGGTGTCAAAACCGGCGGATCTCGGGTAGGGGGTCCCGAACTGTGCGTCTAGGCGGATGGTAACAGGAGACAAGGGACACGATGTTTTTACCCAGGTTCGGGCCCTCTCGATGGAGGTAATACCCTGCTCCTGCTTGATTAATATTGATGATATGGGTAGTACAAGAGTAGATCTACCACGAGATCAAGGAGGCTAAACCCTAGAAGCTAGCCTATGGTATGATTGTTGTTCTGTCCTACGGACTAAAACCCTCCAGCTTATATAGACACCGGATAGGTTAGGGTTACACAGAGTCGGTTACAATGGTAGGAGATCTACATATCCGTATCGCCAAGCTTGCCTTCCACGCCAAGGAAAGTCCCATCCGGACACGGGACGAAGTCTTCAATTTTGTATCTTCATAGTCTTGGAGTCCGGCCGTGACGATAGTCCGGCTATCCGGACACCCCCTAGTCTGGGACTCCCTCAGTAGCCCCTGAACCAGGCTTCAATGACGACGAGTCCGGCGCGCATATTGTTTTTGGCATTGCAAGGCGGGTTCCTCCTCCGAATACTTCATAGAAGGTTTTGAACACAAGGATAGTGTCCGGCTCTGCAAAACAAGTTCCACATAACACCGTAGAGAGAATAATTTTTGCACAGATCTGCTGACGTATTCCGCGGTGTGACACCACACCACGGCCAGGCCTTTATATGAATCGTTTTTACTGTTTCACCTCAGCGTGTTTAGCGAGGCGGTTTCCTTGGCACGTCTTATCAAAGAATAGATCGTGCCCCGTTATTCCGGGATTCTCATCAATACGAACATGGGTAACCCATCCGCGCCATTGATTACGGCGCTTGGGAAATAAGCAAGTTTTACCAGGCTGGTGGGGGACGCATAGCTTCGTCCGTCCATATAAGGGGATAAGGATCCACCTTTTCACGTACGCCTTCTTCCTCCTTTGCTTATCCATTTCCGCGCACTCGAGCTCCAGCGCCCAAGTCCGCACATCCCACCTCGACCTTTCTCCAACCATGTCAGGAGCGGGAGGCAGGTGGATGGCCTCCTCCGTCAAGGAGGGGCACATCACAAAACTGCGGGAGGCCGGATACTTGTCCGGCAACATCGCGTACAGGCTGCCCGATGCGGGGCAGCTCATTCCAACCCCCGGGCCCCATGAGAGGGTAGTGTTTCTACCCCACTTCCTCCGCGGACTAGGTTTTCCACTCCACCCATTTGTCCGGGGGCTCATGTTCTACTACGGCCTGGACTTCCACGACCTAGCCCCGAATTTCATCCTCAACATCTCAGCGTTTATCGTCGTGTGTGAGGCCTTCCTCTGCATCCGGCCCCACTTCGGCTTATGGCTGAAGATCTTCAACGTCCGGCCGAAGGTAGTGGGTGGCCGTCAAGCGGAGTGCGGAGGCGCCATGGTTGGCAAGATGGCCAAGGTCCTATGGCTCGAGGGCGCGTTTGTGGAGACAATAAAGGGGTGGCAATCGGGGTGGTTCTACATCACCGAGCCACGCGACCCCGAATGGGTGGCGGCCCCCGAATTCAGATCTGGCTTCCCCACACGGCTCTCGTCATGGAAAGAGATGGGCCTGACGTGGGGGTATTCGGAAGAGCTATCCGGACTCCAGACATGCGTCCGAAACCTGGTGGACAAGAATCTCAGGCTTGTCGACGTAATCCAGGTGATGCTCATCCGCCGGATTCTCCCATGCCAACAACGGGCCTTCAATTTGTGGGAGTTCGATCCAGCACAGCACCAAACTTTGAGCCGGCTCTTCGATACTACGTACGAAGATGCCTGGAAGGTGCTGTTCAAGGGCGCTGAAGCCCCAACATCTGCTAGCAAAGATCGCGGGAACAGCTCGCGGCGTCCAGCCGGCGAGGTAAGTTATTTTACCCTTTACGGGACTCTTTTTTCATAGATTGACTCTACGCGGGATCTAAAACTCCCTGATCTTTGACAGGACTGGCTGAAGACGTCCGGACAGATTAACTGTCCGGCTCCTTTGCCGGAAGACCCAGAGGACGCCCGATTGACGGGGCTGCTGGCTCCGGCGCCCCATGTGGTGCCGGAGAAGAAGGCCAAGAAGGAGGCCACGGGAACTCGAAGGAGCTCCCGACGCCAGGTGCTGTCAGATTCTGAAGCAGAATCTTCTCCTGAGGACGAGGAGGAAGAAGAAGAAGCTCCTCCCCCAGTGGGGGAGGAGAAGAAAAGGAAGACCGCCCCAATGGGAGAGGCCGGAGGGTCCAAGAAGGGAAGAACCCTTCCTCCGGACTTCTCCACCAACGTCGACGATGACGAGGAGGACTGGCCAACAAGGGCCAAGCCCCTGGCGAGATCGTAAGTGTCCGGATACCCATGGCTTTTTCATAATTGCATAATGTTCTTTAATACCGAACAATCATGCAGCCGGCCCAAGGGAGAGCTCGCCGATTCATCGAGCGGGTCCCTGGGCTCGTCGGAAATGGAGAGTACCTCGCTTCCGGCCGCCTCCTCGCCTCACGCTGCGGACGACGCCGCGGTGGGGCCCCAAGGGGGGCTTGGTCAAGAGGAGGTAGCGCAGGAGGTGCCACAAGGCGACCTCCCGGACTCCAGGCGCGCGGGGGGCAAGATCCCCAGGGGCTCTAAGCCCGACCCTCGTCCGGACTCCATGCCGGAACCATCAGCGGTTCCGAAGTCCGGACAGCAGATCCTTCGCAAGAAGGGTAAGACGCCGGTGTCCTTCGTCCAACCGGAGGCACCGGATAGCTTACTGGAGGCGCTCAACGGCGCCTCCATCAAGGAGGAGCACCGCACTGTTATGAGTGCGGTGATCCGGATAGTTTAGTCCGCCAAGAGCGGACTGACCGAAGCCTGTACCAGCCTTCTAACAGGCTTTGAGGTAAGTTTAAAACATATAAAAATATTACCGCATAGACAGTAGCCCCTGATGCTTAGTTCGGTGTTCTGAAAGAAAAGCCGGACTAAGGATCTAAAAAGATATACGCAGGAGTCTAACATAAGTATGTCAATATGGGAATGCAGGCTGCGCTGCTGACCTCTGCCGCACTGACTGCGGAGGTCAAGACATTGAAGCAGAACCTCGAGCGGTCCCAGAACGAGCTCGGACAAGCCAAGAAGCAGCTCGAGGACAAGGAAGGTAAGTAATACCTTATTAAAGAAATACCTTATAGAAAAGGTTTTGGTTGCAACAAATAACAGGAATAACATGGGTACCGCAGGGGCCACAAACGAGGTGGCGACCCTGAAGGAAGCGGTGTCCGTGGCCGAAAACAAAGCGGCTGCGGAACGCAGCGAGCGAGAGAAAGGAGAGGCGTGAAGGAAATATGCCCTAGAGGCAATAATAAAGTTATTATTTATTTCCTTATTTCATGATAAATGTTTATTATTCATGCTAGAATTGTATTAACCGAAAACATAATACATGTGTGAATACATAGACAAACATAGTGTCACTAGTATGCCTCTACTTGATTAGCTCGTTTATCAAAGATGGTTATGTTCCCTAGCAATGGACAAAAGAGTTGTCATTTGATTAATGGGATCACATCATTAGGAGAATGATGTGATTGACATGACCCATTCCGTTAGCCTAGCACTTGATCGTTTAGTATGTTGCTATTGCTTTCTTCATGACTTATACATGTTCCTGTAACTATGAGAATTATGTAACTCCCGTTTACCGAAGGAACACTTTGGGTACTACCAAACGTCACAACGTAACTGGGTGATTATAAAGGAGTACTACAGGTGTCTCCGAAGGTACATGTTGAGTTGGCGTATTTCGAGATTAGATTTTGTCACTTCGATTGTCGGAGAGGTATCTCTGGGCCCTCTCGGTAATGCACATCTTTATAAGCCTTGCAAGCAATGTGACCAAATGAGTTGGTTACGGAATGATGCATTACGGAACGAGTAAAGAGACTTGCCGGTAACGAGATTGAACTAGGTATTGGATACCGACGATCAAATCTCAGGCAAGTAACATACCGATGACAAAGGGAACAATGTATGTTGCTATGCGATTTGACCGATAAAGATCTTCGTAAAATATGTAGGAACTAATATGGGCATCCAGGTTCCGCTATTGGTTATTGACCCAGAATAGTTCTAGGTCATGTCTACATAGTTCTCGAACCCGTAGGGTCCGCACGCTTAACGTTACGATGACAGTTATATTATGAGTTTATAAGTTTTGATGTACCGAAGTTTGTTTGGAGTTCCGGATGTGATCATGGACATGACGAGGAGTCTCGAAATGGTCGATACATAAAGATTGATATATTGGAAGCCTATATTTGGACATCGGAAAGGTTCCGGGTGAAATCGGGATTTTACCGGAACACCGGGGGGTTACCGGAACCCTCCCGGGGGTTAATGGGCCTTAGTGGGCCATGAGGGAGAAGAGGAGGGCCAGCCAGGGCAGGCCGTGCGCCCCCTCCCCCCTAGTCCGAATAGGACAAGGAAGGGGGGGGCGGCGCCCCCCTTTCCTCTTTCCCCTCCCCCCTTTCCTTCTCCACCAAGGCAAGAGGGGGGAGTCCTACTCCCGGTGGGAGTAGGACTCCTCCAGGAGCACCCCAAAGGGGCCGGCCGCACCTCCCCCTCCCTCCTTTATATACGGGGGCAAGGGGGCACCCCAGTACACACAAGTTGATATACAGATCGTTCCTTAGCCGTGTGCGGTGCCCACCTCGGTCATATCGTCGCGAAGCTTAGGCGAAGCCCTGCGCCAGTAGAACATCATCATCGTCACCATGCCGCCGTGATGAAGGAACTCATCCCCGAAGCTTTGCTGGATCGGAGCCCGGGGATCGTCATCGAGCTGAACGTGTGCTGAACTCGGAGGTGCCGTACGTTCGGTGCTTGGATCGGTCGGATCGTGAAGACGTACGACTACATCAACCGTGTTGTGCTAACGCTTCCGCTTACGGTCTACGAGGGTACGTGGACAACACTCTCCCCTCTCGTTGCTATGTCATCACCATGATCTTGCGTGTGCGTAGGAATTTTTTTGAAATTACTACGTTCCCCAACAGTGGCATCCGAGCCTAGGTTTTATGCGTTGATGTTATATGCACGAGTAGAACACAAGTGAGTTGTGGGCGATACAAGTCATACTGCTTACCAGCATGTCATACTTTGGTTCGGCGGTATTGTGAGATGAAGCGGCCCGGACCGACATTATGCGTACGCTTACGCGAGACTGGTTTCACCGTTGCGAGCACTCGTGCTTAAAGGTGGCTGGCGGGTGTCTGTCTCTCTCACTTTAGCTGAATCGAGTGTGGCTACGCCCGGTCCTTGCGAAGGTTAAAACAGCACCAACTTGACAAACTATCGTTGTGGTTTTGATGCGTAGGTAAGAACGGTTCTTGCTAAGCCCGTAGCAGCCACGTAAAATTTTGCAACAACAAAGTAGAGGACGTCTAACTTGTTTTTGCAGGGCCTGTTGTGATGTGATATGGTCAAGACGTGATGCTATATTTTATTGTATGAGATGATCATGTTTTGTAACCGAAGTTATCGGCAACTGGCAGGAGCCATATGGTTGTCGCTTTATTGTATGAAATGCAAACACCCTGTAATTGCTTTACTTTATCACTAAGCGGTAGCGATAGTCGTAGAAGCAATAGTTGGCGAGACGACAACGATGCTACGATGGAGATCAAGGTGTCGCGCCGGTGACGATGGTGATCATGACGGTGCTTCGAAGATGGAGATCACAAGCACAAGATGATGATGGCCATATCATATCACTTATATTGATTGCATGTGATGTTTATCCTTTATGCATCTTATCTTGCTTTGATTGACGGTAGCATTTTAAGATGATCTCTCACTAAAATTATCAAGAAGTGTTCTCCCTGAGTATGCACCGTTGCCAAAGTTCGTCGTGCCCAGACACCACGTGATGATCGGGTGTGATAAGCTCTACGTCCATCTACAACGGGTGCAAGCCAGTTTTGCACACGCAGAATACTCAGGTTAAACTTGACGAGCCTAGCATATGCAGATATGGCCTCGGAACACGGAGACCGAAAGGTCGAGCGTGAATCATATAGTAGATATGATCAACATAGTGATGTTCACCATTGAAAACTACTCCATCTCACGTGATGATCGGTCATGGTTTAGTTGATTTGGATCACGTGATCACTTAGATGACTAGAGAGATGTCTGTCTAAGTGGGAGTTCTTAAGTAATATGATTAATTGAACTTGAATTTATCATGAACTTAGTCCTGGTAGTATTTTACAAATTATGTTATAGATCAATAGCTCGCGTTGTTGCTTCCCTATCTTTTTGCTTCCCTATGTTTTTATATGTGTTCCTAGAGAAAACTATGTTGAAAAATGTTAGTAGCAATGATGCGGACCTGGTCCGTGATCTGAGGTTTATCCTCATTGCTGCACAGAAGAATTATGTCCTTGATGCACCGCTAGGTGACAGACCTATTGCAGGAGCAGATGTAGACGTTATGAACGTTTGGCTAGCTCAATATGATGACTACTTGATAGTTTAGTGCACCATGCTTAACGACTTAGAATCGGGACTTCAAAGATGTTTTGAACGTCATGGACCATATGAGATGTTCCAGGAATTGAAGTTAATATTTCAAGCAAATACCCGAGTTGAGAGATATGAAGTCGCCAACAAGTTCTATTGCTAAAAGATGGAGGAGAATCGCTCAACTAGTGAGCATGTGCTCAGATTGTCTGAGTACTTCAATCGCTTGAATCAAGTGGGAGTTAATCTTCCAGATAAGATAGTGATTGACATAATTCTCTAGTCACCATCACCAAGTTAGTAGAACTTTGTGATGAACTGTAGTATGCAAGGGATGACGAAAACGATTCCGAGCTCTTCGTGATGTTGAAATCAACGAAGGTAGAAATCAAGAAAGAGCATCAAGTGTTGATGATTGACAAGATCACTAGTTTCAAGAAAAGGGCAAAGGGAAAGAAAGGGAACTTCAAGTAGAATGACAAGCAAGTTGTCAGTCCCGCGAAGAAGCCCAAAGCTGGACCAAAGCCTGAAACTGAGTGATTATACTGCAAAGGAAATGGTCACTAGAAGCGGAAATGCCTTGAATATTTGGTGGATAAGAAGGATGGCAAAGTGAACAAGGGTATATTTGATATACATGTTATTCATGTGTACCTTACTAGTGTTTATAGTAACCCCTGAGTATTTGATACTTGTTCGGTTGCTAAGATTAGTAACTCGAAACAGGAGTTACAGAATAAACAGAAACTAGTTGAGGGTGATGTGACGATGTGTGTTGGAAGTGGTTCCAAGATTGATATGATCATCATTGCACACTCCCTATACTTTCGGGATTAGTGTTGAACCTAAATAAATGTTATTTGGTGTTTGCGTTGAGCATGAATATGATTTGATCATGTTTATTGCAATACGGTTATTCATTTAAAGTCAAAGAATAATTGTTGTTCTGTTTACATGAATAAGACCTTCGATGGTCATACACCCAATGAACATAGTTTGTTGGATCTCGATCGTAGTGATACACATATTCATAATATTGATGCCAAAAGATGAAAATTTAATAATGATAGTGCAACTTATTTATGGCACTGCCGTTTAGGTCATATCGGTGTAAAGCACATGAAGAAACTCCATACTGATGGACTTTTGGAATCACTTGATTATGAATCACTTGGTACTTGCGAACCGTGCCTCATGGGCAAGATGACTAAAACACCGTTCTCCGGTACTATGGAGAGAGCAACAGATTTGTTGGAAATCATACATACAGATGTATGTGGTCCGATGAATGTTGAAGCTTGCGGCGGATATCATTATATTCTCACCTTCACAGATGATTTGAGCAGATATGGGTATATCTACTTGATGAAACATAAGTCTGAAATAATTGAAAGGTTCAAAGAATTTCAGAGTGAAGTGGAAAAATCATCGTAACAAGAAAATAAAGTTTCTACGATCTGATCGTAGAGACGAATATTTGAGTTACGAGTTTGGTCTTCAGTTAAAACAATGTGGAATAGTTTCGCAGCTCACGCCACCTAGAACACCACAATGTTATGGTGTGTCCGAACGTCGTAACCGCACTTTTTTGGATATGGTGCGATCTATGATGTCTCTTATCGGTTTTACCACTATCGTTTTGGGGGTTGTGCATTAGAGACAGCTGCATTCACGTTTAAAAGGGCACCATCTAAATCCGTTGAGATGACACCGTATGAACTATGGTTTAGCAGTAAACCTAAGCTGTCATTTCTTAAAGTTTGGGGTTGCGATGCTTATGTGAAAAAGTTTCATCCTGATAAGCTCAAACCCAAATCAAAGAAATGTGTCTTCATAGGATACCCAAAGGAGAAAGTTGGGTACACCTTCTATCACAGATCCGAAGGCAAGACATTCATTGCTAAGAATGGATCCTTTCTAGAGAAGGAGTTTCTCTCGAAAGAAGTGAGTGGGAGGAAAGTAGAACTTAATGAGGTAACTGTACCTGCTCCCTTATTGGAAAGTAGTTCATCACAGAAATCTGTTCATGTGACTACTACACCAATTAGTGAGGAAGTTAATGATGATGATCATGAAACTTCAAATTAAGTTACTACAGAACCTCGTAGGTCTTCCAGAGTAAGATCTGCACCAGAGTGGTACGGTAATCCTGTTCTGGAAATCATGTTACTAGACCATGATGAACCTACGAACTATGAGGAAGCGATGATGAGCCCAGATTCCATGAAATGGCTTGAGGCCATAAAATCTGAGATATGATCCATGTATGAGAACAAAGTATGGACTTTGATTGACTTGCTCGATGATCAGCAAGCCATGTTAAATAAATGGATCTTCAAGAGGAAGACGGACATTGATAGTAGTGTTACTATCTACTAAGCTCGACTTGTTGCGAAATGTTTTCAACAAGTTCAAGGTGTTGAATACGATGAGATTTTCTCACTCGTATCGAAGCTTAAGTCTGTCCGAATCATGTTAGCAATTGCCACATTTTATGAAACCTGGCAAATGGATGTCAAAACTGCATTCCTTAATGGATTTATTAAAGAAGAGTTGTATATGATGCAACCAGAAAGTTTTTGTCAATCCTAAAGATGCTAATAAAGTGTGCAAGCTCTAGCAATCCATCAATGGACTGGTGCAAGCATCTCGGAGTTGGAATATACGCTTTGATGAGTTGATCAAAGCATATGGTTTTATACAGACTTTTGAAGAAGCCTGTATTTACAAGAAAGTGAGTGGGAGCTCTGTAGCATTTCTAATATTATATGTGGATGACATATTGTTAATTGGAAATGATATGGAAATTCTGGATAGCATGAAAGGATATTTGAATAAGAGTTTTTCAAAGCAAGACCTCGGTGAAGCTGCTTACACATTGAGCATCAAGATCTATATATATAGATCAAGACACTTGATAAGATTTTTCAATAAGTACATACCTTGATAATTTTTTTTGAAATAGTTCAAAATGGAACAGTCAAAGAAGGAGTTCTTGCCTGTGTTACAAGGTGTGAAGTTGAGTAAGACTCAAGACCCGACCATTGCAGAAAATAGAAAGAGAATGAAAAGGCATTCCCTATGCCTCAGTCATAGGTTCTATAAAGTATGCTATGCTGTGAACCAGACCTATTGTATACCTTGCTCTGTGTTTGGCAAAGGAATACAATTTTGATCTAATAAGTAGATCACTGGACATGGGTCAAGAATATCCTTAGTGAGGACTAAGGAGACGTTTCTCGATTATGGAGGTGATAAAAGAGCCCGTCGTAAAAGTTACAACGATGCAAGCTTTTACACCAATCCAGATGACTCTAAGTCTCAATCTGGATACATATTGAAAGTGGGAGCAATTAGCTAGAGTAGCTCCGTGCAGAGCATTGTGGACATAGAATATTTGCGAAATACATACGACTCTGAATATGACAGACCCGTTGACTAAGCTTCTCTCACGAGCAAAACATGATCATACTTTAGTACTCTTTTGGGTGTTAATCACATAGCGATGTGAACTAGATTATTGACTCTAGTAAACCCTTTGGGTGTTGATCACATGATGATGTGAACTATGGGTATTAATCACATGCAGATGTGAATATTGGTGTTAAATCACATAGCGATGTGAACTAGATTATTGACTCTAGTGCAAGTGGGAGACTGAAGGAAATATGCCCTAGAGGCAATAATAAAGTTATTATTTATTTTCTTATTTCATGATAAATGTTTATTATTCATGCTAGAATTGTATTAACCGGAAACATAATACATGTGTGAATACATAGACAAACATAGTGTCACTAGTATGCCTCTACTTGATTAGCTCGTTTATCAAAGATGGTTATGTTTCCTAGCCATGGACAAAAGAGTTGTCATTTGATTAATGGGATCACATCATTAGGAGAATGATGTGATTGACATGACCCATTCCGTTAGTAGCACTTGATCGTTTAGTATGTTGCTATTGCTTTCTTCATGACTTATACATGTTCCTGTAACTATGAGAATTATGCAACTCCCGTTTACCAAAGGAACACTTTGGGTACTACCAAACGTCACAACGTAACTGGGTGATTATAAAGGAGTAGTACAGGTGTCTCCGAAGGTACATGTTGAGTTGGCGTATTTCGAGATTAGTTTTTGTCACTCCGATTGTCGGAGAGGTATCTCTGGGCCCTCTCGGTAATGCACATCTTTATAAGCCTTGCAAGCAATGTGACCAAATGAGTTGGTTACGGAATGATGCATTACAGAACGAGTAAAGAGACTTGCCGGTAACGAGATTGAACTAGGTATTGGATACTGACGATCAAATCTCAGGCAAGTAAGATACCGATGACAAAGGGAACAACGTATGTTGTTATGCGGTTTGACCGATAAAGATCTTCGTAAAATATGTAGGAACCAATATGGGTATCCAGGTTCCGCTATTGGTTATTGAACGAGAATAGTTCTAGGTCATGTCTACATAGTTCTCGAACCCGTAGGGTCCGCATGCTTAATGTTACGATGATAGTTATATTATGAGTTTATAAGTTTTGATGTACCAAAGTTTGTTCGGAGTTCCGGATGTGATCACGGACATGACGAGGAGTCTCGAAATGGTCGATACATAAAGATTGATATATTGGAAGCCTATATTTGGACATCGGAAAGGTTCCGGGTGAAATCGGGATTTTACCGGAACACCGGGGGGTTACCGGAACCCTCCCGGGGGTTAATGGGCCTTAGTGGGCCATGAGGGAGAAGAGGAGGGCCGGCCAGGGCAGGCCGCGTGCCCCCTCCCCCCTAGTCCGAATAGGACAAGGAAGGGGGGGGGGCGGCGCCCCCCTTTCCTCTTTCCCCTCCCCCCTTTCCTTCTCCACCAAGGCAAGAGGGGGGAGTCCTACTCCCGGTGGGAGTAGGACTCCTCCAGGCGCACCCCAAAGGGGCCGGCCGCACCTCCCCCTCCCTCCTTTATATACGGGGGCAAGGGGGCACCCCAGTACACACAAGTTGATATACAGATCGTTCCTTAGCCGTGTGCGGTGCCCCCCTCCACCATATTCCACCTTGGTCATATCGTCGCGAAGCTTAGGCGAAGCCCTGCGCCGGTAGAACATCATCACCGTCACCACGCCGTCGTGCTGACGGAACTCATCCCCGAAGCTTTGCTGGATCGGAGCCCGAGGATCGTCATCGAGCTGAACGTGTGCTGAACTCGGAGGTGCCGTACGTTCGGTGCTTGGATCGGTTGGATCGTGAAGACGTACGACTACATCAACCGCGTTGTGCTAACGCTTCCGCTTACGGTCTACGAGGGTACGTGGACAATACTCTCCCCTCTCGTTGCTATGTCATCACCATGATCTTGCGTGTGCGTAGGAAATTTTTTGAAATTACTACATTCCCCAACAAGGCGCAACTGGCCAAGGTACGGCAAGAGCTCCAAGCTCTCGTGGAAAAACACGAGGGTTTGGAGCGTGACTCGAGGACTCGAGAGTCCAAGCTCGCCTCGGCTCTTGAGAGTGCCAAAGCTGCTAAGGCCGAGGCCCAAAAAGCCCTCCAAGAAATTGAAGCACTAAAGAAGATAGCGGCGGGTAAGGCATTCTTTATGCAAAGCAAGAATGTAAAAGTCAATTACCTATTACTTACCCGAATTCGGAGCTCTCCAGGAGCATTCGCAGATTTGCCCCGTAGTGCGTCGGATGCTGCCGCATTCTACCGCGCCCAGGAGGGGAGCTCCACGGAGAAGGTGTTCTGGTCTCAATATGCTGAGGCCGGACATCCGGTGCCCCTAAACGACCAGCTGAAGCAGTTGGTCGAGCTCCACAAGGTCGCCGAACAGGCCATGAAGGGCCTTATAGTGCGGCTGTGGCCATTGGAGGCCATGCCCGGGAGCTACTTCGGCTTGGTGCAGCGGCTAGTGGATGCCTGTCTGCGGCTTCAAGTTATCAAGCGCTCCGTCTGCATTGAAGGGGTCCGTCGAGCCCTTGCCCGTGCTAAGGTGCACTGGGGCAAGCTGGATGCGGAGAAGCTTGTGACGGACTGGCCACCGAAGGGCCATGAGCATCGTACGCCCGAAATGTACTATGAGGGCCTCCTAAAGGGTGCCCGCCGAATAGCGGATGAGTGCTCCAAGGATGTAATTTTTGAATAGGCTCGCATTTGTTATCCTGTACGCTGAAAACTTGTTCATATGCGCTAAGCAACGCTTATTAATTTAAAATATTACCTTCTATGCGTCCGTTTATCAAATTTGAGAGATGGCAAGTCGTTGGCTTCAGCCCCCATGCCACGAGTGCTGGGGTGTTCGGGATAAACTTGAGAACTCTTGTTCCCATTCTTGGGTCCATCTAGGAAGGCGCTCAACACAACGAACAAGGCAAACGGACTTATAATGCTTGAACACTCTCAATTAGCCATAGAATTCTATAATTTTAAATTTCGGCGAAGCCCCTAATATTTGGAAGACCGAGTTCGGGGCGCTATCCACGCCTTGGCCGGACAATTCCGGTTCCTCGCTCTAAGCGACATAAGTCTTTAGGGACCCGAAAAAACCTCTCGAACAGTGACCGGCTCTCGCCTTATCATGACGGTCAGTTTTAGCTTTCTCCACTGAGGTGCTCGACCCATAATAACTGGGGCACAATCGCAGTGGTTCTCCCGGTGCTACCTTAGCCGATATAGCGGAACGTAAGGTACCAAAACACGGGAGCCGGGCAAACCCAACTATTGACCCAAGACATGATTCGGAGCCAATTCATATAATGCTATAAGTTCGGGGTGCCGCACTTGTGAAAGTGTTTAGACTTTATCACACCATAATTTTGCGATACTTAAGCCCCTGGTGTATTGGCCGTACCAAAGTGTATGGTTGCAACATGTCGTGAAATGAACATATGTATATATATAAAGGAAGTAGAGCAATAATAAGCAAAAGCTATGTATTGTTTATTCAAAAAGGTACTGCAATGGAAGCAGAACGATACAAATAGTGCGATAAGCAAGGGATGGAACTATATAACATGTCCCCCTCCAGGGGTAAGCTGCGGGATGGTATGTAAAACAGGTATAATGCTCGTAATAGAGACCACCTGAACACTTAAAAACGTGGCTTTCTGCTTCCCTGGCTGTTGCATCGTGAGTTCGGCGATTCTAGTGCCGGACAGGACTTCTCGAAGACGGAGCCCTGAAAGTAAGAAAAAAAGGAAAAAAGGAAAAGAAAAGAAAAGAAATGACACAAAACGGGAGCCCCTGGTGCGGTCGAGCCGCATTCTTGGCGTGCCGTTGTCTTGCCCCTCCCCGTATGCCCATGGTATCTCCAGAGCGTAATTATGTACGCGTAATACTAGCTTCGCAATTTCGCGAGGGCTGGGGTTGGGGCCGGATTGCTACTCGTGCTTGAATCGTGCCAGGTGGTCTTGTTGCAGGTTACTCTGGGCGCGCTTGGCGGTGTCCAGACGCTTAGTGGCCGGACTCGAGAATTGCCGTGAGAGGCTGCTTTGCACCTCCGCCGCGAGGGCCGCCGTATGCTCCTGTGTTTGGAGAGAGCGTTCAGTGTTTCCATTGACCGTGATTACTCCTCGAGGGCCTGGCATCTTGAGCTTAAGGTATGCGTAGTGTGGCACCACATTGAACTTGGCAAATGCGGTTCGTCCGAGCAGTGCATGATAGCCGCTGTGGAATGGGACGATGTCGAAGATTAACTCTTCGCTTCGGAAGTTATCCGGGGATCCGAAGACCACTTCGAGTGTAACTGAGCCCGTACAACTGGCCTCTACACCCGGTATGACGCCTTTAAAGGTCGTCTTTGTAGGTTTAATCCTTGAGGGGTCAATGCCCATTTTGCGCACTGTATCTTGATAAAGCAGGTTCAGGCTGCTGCCGCCGTCCATCAGGACTCTGGTGAGGTGAAATTCGTCAATAATTGGGTCAAGAACCAATGCGGCGAAGCCGCCGTGACGGATGCTAGTGGGGTGGTCCCTTCGATCGAAGGTGATCGGGCAGGAAGACCATGCGTTGAACTTCGGGGCGACTGGCTCCATCGCTTTTACGTCCCTTAGTGCACGCTTCCGCTCCCTTTTGGGTATGTGGGTTGCGTATATCATTTTCACCGTCCGCACTTGTGTAGGAAAACCCTTCTGTCCTTTATTGTTCGGTGGCCGGGGCTCTTCCTCGTCATCGCTATGCAGCCCCTTGTCATTGAGTTCGGCACTTAACTTGCCTGCTTGCTTGAACACCCAACAGTCCATGTTGGTGTGATTGGCTGGTTTTTCGGGGGTGCCATGTATCTGGCACAAGAGATCGAGTATTCGGTCCAAGTTGGATGGGCCCTGGGTATTTCTTTTGAATGGCTTCTTCCGCTGATCGGGTTTAGAGCCTCTGAATTCGGCATTGACGGCCGTATCTTCAGTATTATCGCCGTTAATGCGGTGCTTGTTCTTGTTGCGACGCGACCTGCCATTGTTGTCCTTGGTATCCGGACTATCAGGATGTTTGGCCAAGTTGTTGCTTCGGGCTAGCCAGCTGTCCTCTCCCGCACAAAAGCGAGTCATGAGGGTTGTGAGGGCTGCCATAGATTTCGGCTTTTCCTGTCCTAGGTGCCGGGCAAGCCACTCGTCACGGATGTTATGTTTGAAGGCTGCGAGGGCCTCTGCATCCGGACAGTCAACGATTTGATTTTTCTTTGTTAGGAATCGAGTCCAGAACTGTCTGGCCGATTCTTCTGGCTGCTGAATTATGTGGCTAAGGTCATCGGCGTCTGGTGGTCGCACATATGTGCCCTGGAAGTTATCAAGGAATGCGGCTTCCAAGTCCTCCCAACAACCAATTGATTCTGCTGGTAAGCTATTGAGCCAATGTCGAGCTGGTCCTTTAAGCTTGAGTGGGAGGTATTTGATGGCATGTAGATCATCACCGCGGGCCATGTGGATATGGAGGAGATAATCCTCGATCCAGACCGCAGGATCTGTGGTACCATCGGATGATTCGATGTTTACAGGCTTGAAGCCCTCGCGGATTTGATGATCCATTACTTCATCTGTGAAGCATAGTGGGTGTGCGGCGCCTCTGTATTGGGCTATATCACGACGTAGCTCATATGAGCTTTGTCTACTGTGTTCGGCCCGGCCGGTTTTGCTGTATCCGGCGCGACGGTAATCAGCCCGTGTTGCTGGGCGCCCACGCGATCCGTAGATCAATCTTGTATGTTTTGCCTTATCCTCCAATATATCTCGCAAGTCCGGCACGTTTTCCCTTGCCTTGGTACTTTTTGAGCGGCATCGGGGTGTGGCCTGAGCGGAGGGCCGAGAGGCTTCTCTGTCGCGGCCACGGGGTGGCCGGTCTGCCATGTCGTGCGCTGGCGACTTGGGTGCTTCCTCCTCTAGTCGAGGCAACGGCCTGCGTTTGGGGTAGCTTTTGGAGGGGCGTTCGAGTTCATACTCTTCGGCTGCAAGGACTTCAGTCCATCTGTCAGCTAGTAGGTCTTGATCAGCTCTAAGCTGTTGCTGCTTTTTCTTGAGGCTGCTTGCCGTGGCTATAAGCCTGCGTTTGAACCGCTCCTGTTCGGCGGGATCCTCAGGCATGACAAATTCGTCGTCGTCGAGGCTTGCCTCATCTTCGGAGGGAGGCGCATAATTATCGTCCTCGACCTCTCTTTCTGCCGCACTGTTGTGCGGACTTGCTTCTCCCTCCTCCTGCGCTGAGTCTTGCTGGAGGGGGTTCTCTTCGGCACTGTCCGGAGTGCTATTATCTCCCGTGCCGGAATCACCATTTTTATTGTGGCGGGGTTTAGAGCGGCGCCGCTGACGTCGGCGCTTCGGCTGTTTCTTGGAGGGGTCATCCTCCGTTGTTCCATCGCTGTTCCCATCTTTCGGGATGTCCACCATGTATATGTCATATGACGAGGTGGCCTTCCAGTGCCCTGTAGGCACTGGGTCTTGGTCGTCTCCGGCGTCGTCGTCCATACCGTCGATGTCTTCGGAGTCGTAGTCTAGCATGCCAGTTAAATCATCGATAGTGGCTACAAAGTGGGTGGTGGGTGGGCGTTGAATTTCTTCATCGTCCGCATTCCAACCTTCCTGTCCGTAGTCCGGTCAGGGCTCTCCGGATAAAGAGAGAGACTTTAGTGAATTCAGGATGTCGCCAAAGGGCGAGTGCTGAAAGATGTCCGCGGCAGTGAACTCCATGACCGGCGCCCAATCGGATTCGATTGGCAGGGGCGCAGAGGGTTCGGAGTCCGGAGAGGAGTCCGGCACCCTGGAGTCGAGGTCCTCGCAAAGGACAGGGATGGAGTTCGGCTCGATCGCCGTAAAGATTGTAGCCCCCGAGGCGGTGTCCAACCACTCGTCCTCGATCGGGGAATCCGGCTCCGGATTAAGGGTCGGAGCGGATACTGGTGCGGCCTCCAGGGCACTGTTCGGCTGCAGAGCGAGATCATGCCCATCGAGACAGTGCGGCACGCTTGGCTGCAGCTCGAATCCGTCGAAGATCAAGTCTCCGCGGATATCGGCCGTATAGTTCAAACTTCCAAATCTGACCTGATGGCCAGGGGCGTAGCTTCCGATCTGCTCCAGATGGCCAAGTGAATTGGCCCGCAGTGCAAAGCCGCCGAACACGAAGATCTGTCCAGGGAGAAAAGTCTCACCCTGGACCGCGTCGTTGTTGATGATCGAAGGAGCCATCGGGCCTATCGGTGACGACACAGAGGAACTCTCAATGAAAGCACCAATGTCGGTGTCAAAACCGGCGGATCTCGGGTAGGGGGTCCCGAACTGTGCGTCTAGGTGGATGGTAACAGGAGACAAGGGACACGATGTTTTTACCCAGGTTCGGGCCCTCTCGATGGAGGTAATACCCTACTCCTGCTTGATTAATATTGATGATATGGGTAGTACAAGAGTAGATCTACCACGAGATCAAGGAGGCTAAACCCTAGAAGCTAGCCTATGGTATGATTGTTGTTCTGTCCTATGGACTAAAACCCTCCAGTTTATATAGACACCGGATAGGTTAGGGTTACACAGAGTCGGTTACAATGGTAGGAGATCTACATATCCGTATCGCCAAGCTTGCCTTCCACGCCAAGGAAAGTCCCATCCGGACACGGGACGAAGTCTTCAATCTTGTATCTTCATAGTCTTGGAGTCCGGCCGTGACGATAGTCCGGCTATCCGGACACCCCCTATTCCGGGACTCCCTCAAGGACGTCTAACTTGTTTTTGCAGGGTATGCTATGTGATGTGATATGGCCAAGAAGAATGTGATGAATGATATGTGATGTATGAGATTGATCATGTTCTTGTAATAGGAATCACGACTTGCATGTCGATGAGTATGACAACCGGCAGGAGCCATAGGAGTTGTCTTAATTTATTGTATGACCTGCGTGTCATTGAACAACGCCATGTAATTACTTTACTTTATTGCTAACCGTTAGCCATAGTAGTAGAAGTAATAGTTGGCGAGACAACTTCATGAAGACACGATGATGGAGATCATGATGATGGAGATCATGGTGTCATGCCGGTGACGATGATAATCATGGAGCCCCGAAGATGGAGATCAAAAGGAGCAAAATGATATTGGCCATATCATGTCACTATTTGATTGCATGTGATGTTTATCATGTTTATGCATATTATTTGCTTAGAACGACGGTAGTAAATAAGATGATCCCTTATTAAAATTTCAAGAAAGTGTTCCCCCTAACTGTGCACCGTTGCGAAAGTTCGTCGTTTCGAAGCACCACGTGATGATCGGGTGTGATAGATTCTAACATTCACATACAACGGGTGTAAGCCAGATTTACACACGCAAAACACTTAGGTTGACTTGACGAGCCTAGCATGTACAGACATGGCCTCGGAACACAAGAGACCGAAAGGTCGAGCATGAGTCGTATGGTAGATACGATCAACATGAAGATGTTCACCGATGATGACTAGTCCGTCTCACGTGATGATCGGACACGGCCTAGTTGACTCGGATCATGTAATCACTTAGATGACTAGAGGGATGTCTATCTGAGTGGGAGTTCATTAGATGAACTTAATTATCCTGAACATAGTCAAAAACCCTTTGCAAATTATGTCATAGCTCGCGCTTTAGTTCTACTGTTTTAAGATATGTTCCTAGAGAAAATATAGTTGAAAGTTGACAGTAGCAATTATGCGGACAGTAGAAGTCTTATGTCCTTAATGCACAACTCGGTGTGCTGGACCTCGAACGTGGTCTGTGGATGTTGCGAACATCTGACATAAACGTTTTGATGACTACATGATAGTTCGGTAATATTAAATGGTTTAGAATTGAGGCACCAAAAGACATTTTTGAAATGTTGCAGAACATATGAGATGTTCCAAGAGCTGAAAGTGGGATTTCAGGCTCGTGCCCACGTCAAGAGGTATGAGACCTCCGACGAGTTTTCTAGCCTGCAAACTAAGGGAGAAGATCTCAATCGTTGAGCTTGTACTTAGATTGTCTGGGTACAACAATCACTTGAATCGAGTGGGAGTTAATCTTCCAGATGAGATAGTGATGTTTCTCCAAAGACATTGCCACCAAGCTACTAGAGCTTCGTGATGAACTATAACATATCAGGGATAGATATGATGATCCTTGAAATATTCGCGATGTTTGACACCGCTAGAAATCAAGAAGGAGCATCAATTGTTGATGGTTAGTAAAACCACTAGTTTCAAGAAGGGCAAGGGTAATAAGGGATACTTCATGAAACGGCAGATCAGCTGCTGCTCTAGTGAAGGAACCCAAAGTTGAACCCAAACCCGAGACTGAGTGCTTCTGTAATGAGGGAACAGACACTGAAGCAGAACTACCCTAGATACTTGGTAGATGAGAAGGCTGGCAAGGTTGAAAGAAGTATATTGGATATACATTGAATTAAATGTGTACTTTACTAGTACTCCTAGTAGCACCAGGGTATTAAGATACCGGTTCGGTTACTAAGTGTTAGTAACTCGAAATAAAAGCTACGGGATAAACGGAGACTAGCTAAAGGTGAGCTGACGATATGTGTTGGAAGTGTTTCCAAGGTTGATGTGATCAAGCATCGCATGCTCCCTCTACCATCGAGATTGGTGTTTGCATTGAGCATAGACATGATTGGATTATGTCTATCGCAATATGGTTATTCATTTGAGGAGAATAATGGTTACTCTGTTTATTTGAATAATACCTTCAATGGTCTTGCACTTAAAATGAATGGTTTATTGAATCTCGATCGTAATGATACACATTTTCATGCCAAAAGATAAGGAGCATCAATTGTTGATGGTTAGTAAAACCACTAGTTTCAAGAAGGGCAAGGGTAATAAGGGATACTTCATGAAACGGCAGATCAGCTGCTGCTCTAGTGAAGGAACCCAAAGTTGAACCCAAACCCGAGACTGAGTGCTTCTGTAATGAGGGAACAGACACTGAAGCAGAACTACCCTAGATACTTGGTAGATGAGAAGGCTGGCAAGGTTGAAAGAAGTATATTGGATATACATTGAATTAAATGTGTACTTTACTAGTACTCCTAGTAGCACCAGGGTATTAAGATACCGGTTCGGTTACTAAGTGTTAGTAACTCGAAATAAAAGCTACGGAATAAACGGAGACTAGCTAAAGGTGAGCTGACGATATGTGTTGGAAGTGTTTCCAAGGTTGATGTGATCAAGCATCACATGCTCCCTCTACCATCGAGATTGGTGTTTGCGTTGAGCATAGACATGATTGGATTATGTCTATCGCAATACGGTTATTCATTTGAGGAGAATAATGGTTACTCTGTTTATTTGAATAATACCTTCAATGGTCTTGCACTTAAAATGAATGGTTTATTGAATCTCGATCGTAATGATACACATTTTCATGCCAAAAGATATAAAATAATAATGATAGTACCACTTACTCATGGCACTGCCATGTAAGTCATATTGGTATAAGACGCATGAAGAAGCTCCATGTTGATGGATCTTTGGACTCACTCGTTTTTTTTGAAAAGTTTGAGACATGCGAACCATGTCTATTGGTATGTACGCATGAAGAAACTCCATGCAAATGGACCGTTTGGACTCACTTGATTTTGAATCACTTGAGATATGCAAATCATACCACATGGGCAAGATGACTGAAAGCCTCGTTTTCAGCAAAATGGAACAAGAAAGCAACTTGTTGGAAGTAATACATTTTGATGTGTGCAGTCCAATGAGTGCTGAGGCACGCAGTGGATATCGTTATGTTCTTACTTCACGGATGATTTGAGTAGATACTGAGTATATTTACTTGATGAAACACAAGTCTGAATTATTGAATGGTTCAAGTAATTTCAGAGTGAAGTTGAAGATCATCGTAACAAGAGGATAAAATGTCTATGATATGATCATAGAGATGAGTATCTGAGTTATGAGTTTGGTATGAAATTAAGACATTGTGGAAATTGTTTCATAACTAATACCGCCTGGAACACCATAGTGTGATGGTGTGTCCGAACATCATAGTTGCACCCTATTGGATATGGTGCGTACCATGATGTCTCTTGTCGAACTACCACTATCGTTCATGGGTTAGGCATTAGAGACAACCGCACTCACTTTAATAGGGCACCACGTAATTCCGTTGAGACGACACCGTTTGAACTATGGTTTGGAGAAACCTAAGTTGTCGTTTCTTAAAAGTTTGGGGCTGCGAAGCATATGTGAAAAGTTTCAGGTTGATAAGCTCGAACCCAAAGCGGATAAAATGCATCTTCATAGGACACCCAAAACAGTTGGGTATACCTCCTAATTCAGATCCGAAAGCAATAGGGATTGTTTCTAGAAACGGGTCCTTTCTCGAGGAAAAGTTTCTCTCGAAAGAATTGAGTGGGAGGATGGTGGAGACTTGATGAGGTTATTGAACCATCACTTCAACCAGTGTGTAGCAGGGCACAGGAAGTTGTTCCTTGGCGCCTACACCAATTGAAGTAGAAGCTTATGATAGTGATCATGAAACTTCGGATCAAGTCACTGCCAAACCTCGTAGGTTGACAAGGATGCGTACTACTTCAGAGTGGTATGGTAATCCTGTCTTGAAGGTCATTTTGCTAGACAACAATGAACCTACGAGCTATGGAGAAGAGATGGTGGGCCCGGATTCCGACGAATGGCTCGAGGCCATAAAATCCGAGAGAGGATCCACATATGAAAACAAAGTATGGACTTTGGAAGAACCGCTTGATGGTCGTAAGGCTGTTGGGTGCAGATGGATTTTAAAAGGAAGACGGACAATGATGGTAAGTGTCACCATTAAGAAAGCTCGACTTGTCGTTAAGATATTTTCTGACAAGTTCAAGGAGTTGACTGCGATGAGACTTTCTCACTCGTAGTGATGCTAAGAGTCTGTTGGAATTATGTTAGCAATTACTGCATGATTTATGAAATCTTGCAGATAGGATGTCAAAAACATTGTTTCCTCGATGATATCCTTGAGGAAAGGTTGTATGTGATACAACGAGAAGGTTTTGTCCATCCTGAAAGATGCTAACAAGAGTGCAAAGCTCCAGCAATCCTTGTAAGGACTGGTGTAAGCATCTCGGAGTTGGAATATACGCTTTGATGAGATGATCAAAGATTTTGGGTTTATACAAAGTTTATGAGAAACTTGTATTTCCAAAGAAGTGAGTGGGAGCACTATAGCATTTTTGATGAGTATATGTTGTTGACATATTGTTGATCAGAAATGATGTAGAATTTCTGGAAAGCATATAGGGTTATTTGAAAAGTGTTTTTCAATAGAAAACCTGGAATAAGCTGCTTAAACATTGAGCATCAAGATCTATGAGGATAGATCGAAAACGCTAAATGATACTTTCAAATGAGCACATACCTTGACATGATCTTGAAGGTGTTCAAGATGGATCAGTCAAAGAAGGAGTTCTTGCCTGAGTTGTAAGGTATGAAGTTAAGAGTTAAAGCTCGACCACGGCAGAAGAGAGAGAAAGGACGAAGGTCGTCCCCTATGCTTCAGACGTAGGCTCTATAGTATGCTATGCTGTGTACCGCACCGGAAGTGTGCCTCGCCATGAGTCAGTCAAGGGGTACAAGAATGATCCAGGAATGGATTATTGGACAGCGGTCAAAATTGTCCTTGGAGTAAATAAATGACATGTTTCTCGATTATGGAGGTGATAAAGAGTTCGGCGTAAAGGGTTACGTCGATGCAAGCTTTAACACCTATCTGAATGACTCTGAGTAGCAAACCGGATACGTATAGTGGAGCGACCATTTGGAATAGCTCCAAGTGGAGCGTGGAAGCAGCATTTACAATATGACCTAGAGATTTGTGAAGTACATACAGATCTGAATGTTGCAGATCCATTGACTAAAACCTCTCTCACAAGCAAAACATGATCAAACCCCAGAACTCATTGAGTGTTAATCACATAGCGATGTGAACTAGATTATTGATTCTAGTAAACTCTTTGGATGTTGGTCACATGGCGATGTGTCCTATGAGTGTTGATCACATGGTGATGTGAACTAGATTATTGACTCTAGTGCAAGTGGGAGACTGTTGGAAATATGCCCTAGAGGCAATAATAAATTAGTTATTATTATATTTTCTTATTCATGATAATCGTTTATTATCCATGCTATAACTGTATTGATAGGAAACTCAGATACATGTGTGGGTACATAGACAACACCATGTCCCTAGTAAGCCTCTAGATGACTAGCTCGTTGATCAATAGATGGTTACGGTTTCCTGACCATGGACATTGGATGTCGTTGATAACGGGATCACATCATTAGGAGAATGATGTGATGGACAAGACCCAATCCTAAGCCTAGCACAAGATCGTGTAGTTCGTATGCTAAAGCTTTTCTAGATGTCAAGTATCTTTTCCTTAGACCATGAGATTGTGCAACTCCCGGATACCGTAGGAATGCTTTGGGTATACCAAACATCACAACATAACTGGGTGGCTATAAAGGTGCACTACGGGTATCTCCGAAAGTGTCTGTTGGGTTGGCACGAATCGAGACTGGGATTTGTCACTCCGTGTGACGGAGAGGTATCTCTGGGCCCACTCGGTAGGACATCATCATAATGTGCACAATGTGACCAAGGGGTTGATCACGGGATGATGTATTATGGAACGAGTAAAGAGACTTGCCGGTAACGAGATTGAACAAGGTATCGGGATACCGACGATCGAATCTCGGGCAAGTACAATACCGCTAGACAAAGGGAATTGTATACGGGATTGATCGAATCCTCGACATCGTGGTTCATTCGATGAGATCATCGTGGAACATGTGGGAACCAACATGGGTATCCAGATCCCGCTGTTGGTTATTGACCGGAGAACGTCTCGGTCATGTCTGCATGGTTCCCGAACCCGTAGGGTCTACACACTTAAGGTTCGATGACGCTAGGGTTATAAAGGAAGTTTGTATGTGGTTACCGAATGTTGTTCGGAGTCCCGGATGAGATCTCGGATGTCACGAGGAGTTCCAGAATGGTCCGGAGGTAAAGAATTATATATGGGAAGTCTTGTTTTGGTCACCGGAAAAGTTTCGGGTTTTACCGGTAATGTACCGGGACCACCGGGATGGTCCCGGGGGTCCACCAAGTGGGGCTGCCAGCCCCGAAGGGCTGCATTGGCCAAGT
>NC_041387.1:674773755-674781552 GCF_002162155.2 Triticum dicoccoides
GCCACCCTAGATGGGTTTGGGGCTGCCGCACCCCTTGGGGTGGAAACCCTAGAGGGGGCGCACCCCCCTCCCTCTCCCCTATATATACTTGAGGACTTTGGGGCTGCCAACACGTGAGTTTTGACCTCTCCATGGCGCAGCCCTGCTTCTCTCCCTCCTCCTCTCCCGCGGTGCTTGGCGAAGCCCTGCAGGATTGCCACGCTCCTCCACCACCACCACGCTGTTGTGCTGCTGCTGGACGAAGTCTTCCTCAACCTCTCCCTCTCTCCTTGCTGGATCAAGGCATGGGAGACGTCACCGGGCTGTACGTGTGTTGAACGCGGAGGTGCCGTCCGTTCGGCACTAGGATCTGCAGTGATTTGGATCACGACGAGTACGACTCCTTCAACCCCGTTCACTTGAACGCTTCCGCTTAGCGATCTACAAGGGTATGTAGATGCACTCTCCTTCCTCTCATTGCTAGTTTCTCCTTAGACAGATCTTGGTGACACGTAGGAAAATTTTGAATTTCTGCTACGTTCCCCAACAGTGGTCGCATGAGGGTGCTCGGCGGTTCTGGATTAGTCTCGGGCTCGGGCCGGACAGATCTGGGGTTGGTACGACAATAAGGGCGATGATATTGTGGTAGGCGCATATGACGGTGATTCTCGTGGGCATTCGCTTTCTTCTTGAAGGCGTCGTTGCCGCAACATGATAGCTTCTTCACTTCGGGAGGGGGATCCTCAGATCCTCTAGGGGGTCGAACAATGACGCAACCAATGTGTCACACCTATATAATGGGGCATCAGTTTAGGAGTGGCTAGAGGTGGTAGGATGGTGTTTGGCAAACGAGATATGAGTTCTCGATCATGTGGTGGGTACGGGCCTGGCCTTTTTCATTTGAAGCCAGGTTGGCGAGTGTGATCCTTCTTGGATTACGTTGGTCCCATACGACACTAGTCCCTCTCTCTAAAGGGTGTTGTCGGGTGACAACCGGACAGTCAAGCTAAAGGCGCCGGCATTGCTTTGGTTATATGGTGATGAAAGCCGAAGACCTCCTTGCCCTTGTTGCTGTGGTGTCTGTTGTGTGTTTGAGTGCTGACTCTGAACTTTCTAACGTGTTCTTCTTCATCATCAATAAAATACTACAACACAATTTCTTTTTCCAGGAAGAAAAGGAGAAGGCTTGGGGTTCTGAACAACAAGCAATCCTTGAATTTCAGTTTCATCACACTTCACACTACTTGATAACATAGTTTTTCATAATTTGGACTGCTTTTAATTACGTATCACTTTGGGAGACGAAGCAGCATACAACTTGATATGTTTATTAAGAGGACATCGAGCACGAGACGACACACACGACCACAACGCCTTATTACAGTGAGGTACGCACGTACGTAGACGTGCAGTACCGTAGATAACGAGTCCCTGGAGAGCCTTAATTATAGGAGCTACGCTCATTCTTGAAGGCATGGCGATAGGTGAGGTGATACATCACACACATTATAGTAGCAAGCATCATCATAGTTATTTAACCCATTAGTGTTCGACTATCTCGATACGGTCGATGAGTAGCCGATTACTAGATAGTAGTCGTCGATTGCAGCAGCGACAAGCGACGATGAACCCACACACGGGTTCTACATGCAGAAGGGCTCACAGTTGATGTCAAACTTGCAAGCAGAAGACATCTGGGGCTCCTGCGAAGTTAACCACCAATCGTGTATATATATATGTGAGTAAACATTTGCCGTCATTGGTTGTGGAGCAAGAAAATGTGATGGGCTCACTACTCACCTCCACGCCGCTGAAGTTGGCGACCTTGCGGATGGAGCAACCAACAGGGCCCTGCAGGCTGCAGTTGCCGGCGCCGGCGCGCATGGTGGTCCTCATGGAGGTGAGCAGGTGGCCATAGGTGGTACGGGGCTCGCACTCGAGTGCCTTGATGAAGCTGTGCGTCAGGGCACCGATCGTGGCGTTGGGCTCAGGCAGCTGCACGCTCGCACGCACGAATTAGCTACATATAAATATATGCATATTGAAAAAAAGCAACAAGGGATTATGCACGGATGCCGACCACGCTCATCTGGGTCTTCCCGTTGCTGCTGCCACTGATGAGCACGGCCTTGCCTCCGCTGGTGCCTTTGCAGGCGCCATTCAGAGGGCGCTCGTCCATCCACCTCAAGCACCCGTACCTGAATTAATTCGAATTTCCGTTGCAGAAATACTTCAGCCACTACGAGTTGGTCAAAGGACTGAAAAGTTCACTTCAAATTTCCCCAAATATTTTAAAATTTATTTGATTTCTTTTGTGCAACTGAAAGTCTACAAATATTTTGATCAAGAGGTAAAATTTTTGGTTTCCACTAAAATTATTGAAATTCAGTGGATTTCATTGACATCCCACTGAAAATGAAAACCTGATGAAGGCATGAAACAACTAGCGGATGGCTTATTAAGTACTAGATGCAAGGGGATATGTATGGGAGGGATGGAGGTTAGGGCATCTATACTTAAAGTGCGAAAAATGCTACCTATCCTACTTTACTAAATTTGGTGATTTTTCTAGCAGATTTTTAGGGAGTGCAAAACTCAAATTTGAATAAAATTTGGGTTTAGGGGATCTCCTAGTTGGTGTGTGCTTTTTTTTACTCAAAAGCACTTTTGCTTCTCAAGCTTGAATTTTAGGGGATCCACTAGAGATGCCCTTAGTTAGTCAGTTACTCACTGCTTGGAGAAGGTGCACCGGTATGGGAGATCGAGGACGGTGGCACTGTGGCAGGCGTCGACGATGGCGTGGAGCTTGACGCCGTGCACCAGGGGGCGGACGATGGCCTGGTTGATCTCGTCGTCCAGGATGGGGCCCTGCTGGAACGAGTCGACGGGACAGATGGCCTCGTCCATGCCGTCCCGCTCGTCGCCGTCGCAGTCGGGGACCTGCGCACCGGCGCCGGAGAACTGGAACACGAGGGAGTCGCCGGAGCTGCACCCCTGCACCAGCCAGTGCATAGCCATGCGGATGTTGGCCTTGGTCGGCTGCCTGCACGGGTCCCTCTCCTCATCTGCAGCAAGTAACAAACACGGACACGGGTAAGCTCAAACAAATCAGCTGCTGCTCATGTCATGACTGAAAAATCTTGGTCGATGTATAAATTACCGGTGAGGATGAGGACGCAGTCGTTGGCGAAGCCGAAGCGCTCGGTGAGGAGGTACCTCATGCACTTGACGTCGTTGATGGGGCCCCTCAGCTCGCAGGCGCGAGTGTTGGTGTACTTGATCCCCACCAGCACGGCGCGCTTCTTGCCGCGGCCACCGCCGAAGTTCGGGATGGGGCGCATCACACTGAGCTGTCGGCCAGCCCCGCCGACGCGGGTCACGCAGCAGCACTGCGCGCACTGGACGGCACGGGCACCGGGCGGCGCGGCGACGCTGGCGCTGCACTGCCTGCAGCGCACCATCGTCGCCGGAGCGGGACCGCTTCCGCAGTTCATGGCTACCGAGCGCCGCATGACCTGCTGGGTGGGTGGTGGTGAGCGCTGCTTGCTTGCTTGCTTGCTTGCACTGCCTCTGCCTCTCGCTCCTTCCCGCCCTTTATATAGCACCTGGATGATGGAAGCTATGCACGTTGATGCTGGCCCACTAGATTTATATATTCAAGTATTCTGTCTCAGAAAAGAAAGGTTTTCTTTAGTGGAAATGGGCATATATTGTTGTCGATGGAACATTTTTCTTGGCTCTTCTCTCAGCTTTTTCAAGAGAACGCCATTGATGCTCTGCATATCCTCCAAACCACAAGTGGAAATGGGTACGTGATTCTTTATTGCTATAAAATTATTGTATGTTCTTCTTTTGTGGGATTCTTTTCTTTTCCTTTTGGGGAAATTGGCACATGTCTTCCATAAAATAGTTACCACATGACTCTCTGCCAAAAAATGTTACATACAACGAAAGCCCTTAAGCTTAGCGTAATCAAGATTTGTGTACATGGTGTATTTACGGTTAAATAGCACTCCATCTCTGCGCTATAACGTGCGGAGGGTTATCACATTAAGCCGTTTAGCACCATTTACCACGCGATAGCTCCAATATAGCATGCTAACGCTTTTGTGCTGTTATATTTGTGTCGAATATACTACGTACGCAAGGGGTTACGTAGACTTGGAGTTGTAATTGGTGTGGTTAGGTACGAGTTATGTGGGAGTCGGACACTTGTATCCTAGGCTTAAGCCCTATTTGACCTACCTATATGGGCAGTAAAATAGGGATTATTGCCAAAGATGCGTTTGAGGTGAAAAATCTTTCATTCTCCCATATACTCAGGCCTTTTTGTTATTCGGGTCGATACAATCATTTGGCACTCACAGTGTGCAGCTTATATGTTAGCATTATCAGATTTTTCCTGGGTACGAATTGTGTGTTGGAAGAGTTGACCATATGGAATCTAAAGCATTGAGAGAGAAATATCAGAGATGTTAACTCACCAGAAAGAGAGAATTCCCATTACCATCGGGGCAAAAGCAAAGGATACAACTTACCCCTGCTAGTTTAGAAAACCTAACTCCTCCTGTGATGATTGACATATATCTTCAAACTAGAACTGACATGATTTGATGTGTGTTGTATTAAGCCTCTCTCAGGCTGTTTACATAGAGTATAAGAGCATCTATAACCGGACCCCTCAAATCTGCACCAAACGCCCGAACGGGCTGCCCGGTTAGTGACCAGACACAAAAGCGGCACCCAACTGGGCCCTCCAAATCCGGTCCAAATGCCCAGACGGGGGCGCCACATCGGATCAGCCCACTAGGGCCCGCGCTACCCCCACAAAAACCCCATCCTATCCGACGAACCCTAGTCAAACCGCTGTCCATACTCGTCTTCTCCACTCTCCTCGTCTCGCCCGCTTCCTCCGAAACCATACCCTCCCCTCCGCGGTGGCCAACTCCGGTGAGCGCTCTGGCAGCGAATCTGATCCCGTCGACTTGAACGGTCTCGTGAAGTAGGAGGACGTCGGATCTAGCTGCAATACACCGGACGACGAGGAGCTCGCGATCCACATCGCCATCGATCGCTCATGTGTGGACACCGGCAGTAACTCGAGCTCCCTCACATCCGCCGCTAGCTCCTACACCTCCTGATGTAGGAATGCAGGATGCAGTCGCCCTTCCTACTCTGCGCCGCTCCAGATCCGGCCGGCGGCCGTTTCCCATTGCTTTCTGGCGTGCGCACCACCCGTGCGACGGTGCGTGCTCGTGCCCGGGGATGCGTATGCCGGAGTTAGAGGCGAAGGCGTCTCGGTGTGAGGGGCAGATTTGGCGGCGCCCGGCTCTTCCTGCCAACGGGCGTGCTCCTCCCCGTTTTCCTGGAGGAGGCCCTCCTCCACGAGGTCATGCGGTGGTCGCTGACCACGGTGGAGACCAACGCGCGACGCCTCCGGTGCAAGAACGCGAAGGCGCTCTGCCTCGGTCTCGAGGTGTCTAAGCACCTCGCCCGGCACGAGGAGACCGCCGCCGTCAAGGCCGCCTGCCATGCCAAGGAGCAGCAGTGCTTCCTCTGCCGCCTCTTCGGGTACATTTTGTCCGCATCGAAGAGCAGCACCACCACGGACGACAATGACCCTCCCGCCGCCGACGCGTACATAGAGGAGATGGACCGCCGCGCTGCCTACCGCAAGGGGAAGGGCCAGGCCAAGAAGTGGTGAACTCCGGTTGCCCACCATGCCAGTTTAGGTTTTAGTTGTTTTTATGTTTGTTTTAGATTTAATTTGAGCTAGCTCGGCCCTTTTGGATGAACAAATTGCATGTCCGATGCGCATAAAATGCATGAGTTTGTATGAAATTGAGTATCTGCATTTGGGGTTTGGTGTTGTAGAGGGGAAACTTGGGTACTGTCAAGGCAGTGCCAGCGAACACATGTGTGGGCATATAGGGCATCAAATTAGGTGTTTCTGGTTGTAGATAGTCTAAGGCTTAAAGCATAGGAAGTCTCTCCTAGAGATAAGCTAGAAGATGGATTGCAAATTATATTATACCATGAAATATAGAGATATGCTAATATATTCCAACAGACCAGAAGTAATCTAATGCGTGCAACGGAAATATCTGAGATGCCCTGTCACTGTTCAGATAAAGAGGGAAATTCCCATATCAATCAAGTAAAAATGAAATGATCCAAGTTAATTACCGGCGCTAGAGATCCAAGTTGATTGAAAACCCCAACTACAATGACTGACGGTGCACGTCTATCTCCAAGCTAGAATCGGCCCTGTAATTATTCTTAGAAACCAAATGGAAAGAGAAGAGGAGGAAGTGCCTGCAGCCTGCCGGCCCATGCTCATGATATAATATTCCTCCCGATAAGAAGCAAGGAAGGCAAGGAGGCGGTGAGCCGGACGAGAAGATAATACGATTCGGATTCGGGCGCCATCATTTGCTGTGCTTTATAGACCGGCGTGCCTTCTTTTTCTTTTCTTTTGGACAGGAGCCACCCAAGTTGCTCGTCGAATTCACTTTCCCGGAGGCAACTGAAGTTGTTAGTGACGAATCACGCCAGCGTATGAAACCTTTTCCAGAAAAAGGAAAATGGGCAGCGAGTGAGAGCGCAAGTAGTACAAAATTAGAACTGCGAACAGTTTCTATATGCCATGAACAAGTAGTAGAAAAAATGATTAAACATGCAGACATTTTTTATGTGTTGTGAACAATTTTTAAATTTCATGAACATTTCGTAAATGTGTGATCATTTTTAAATGTCATGAGAAAAAATTGAATGGGATGAAGTTTTATAAAAAAGTGAAAGAATTTTTTTATTGTATGCCTCGATCTCACAATAAGCAAGGCTTCGGCTCCTGATGCAGTGGCGTGTCAAGCCCATCATGCGCATAAAAACAAAATCAAGATGTGATTAGCGGCGCTAGAGACGTTAAGTTTAGGGCCTGTTCTGTCTCAAAAAAAGTTAAAATAGGAACTGTTAGGAACATACTATTTCTGGAGGAATTTTACAGGAAAGCTATTCCTATGGAACAGTTACCTTTCCAAGCATCCGAAATGGAGGAAATTGAATAGTGTTCCAGAGGAAAGTTTTATCTCCCGTGGTGATTCCAGAGGATTGGAAACATCCATCGCAACCTCATATTTTAGCGGAAGCCTGAGGCAAGGACCTAACCGGCATGCAACATGAAGTTTTGTGAGGGAGCAACCAAATAAAGAGATCCCTAGCTATATATCGTTTTGGCTCCAGAGCACCCAAATAAAGAGAACCCTAGCTATATAACGTTCTGGCTCCTGGATTTCTCATGTACAAACTGCCTTTGTTAATGGAAGATACATTATGGAAGGACCGAGATACATAACAGAAGAATTTTTGATCTTCCATGAGACCCTCAATTTATTTATGCTAAGGCGAACCAACCTGGGTTGGATGGCTAGGAGGAGAGTGGTAGCACTAGCCCACCAGGGTTCAAGTCTTAGACATGACCTTAGTTCTCGCATTTTCCTGAATATAGTTCAGGTCTTCCGACGATGTGCGTTCAGTGGGAGGAAACGCTCCCATCGAAAACAAAGACATACGTGGCGATTTCGTTAATCTCAAGATGAAGTGTCGGTCAAGTCTCTCGGAGGTGCTCATAGGTCTACCTATGCTACACTTACAGGCTACCTGTGCCAAGAACCGTGGGCCAAAAATGCTTGGGCACCCACATGTGTAGGCAAAAATGGTACACTAACCAACACCACCCCTGAATTTAACTGTGGGCCAAAAAGGCTACACTTACAGGCTACCTCTATGCCAAGAACTTACGGGCCCTCCCTCTCACCA
>NC_041387.1:674781890-674811719 GCF_002162155.2 Triticum dicoccoides
CCCCTGATTTCCCTGGGAATTCCTAGTCAGCGCCGCGCAAGCTGACCGGCGCCTGCAGCCGTGGCTGGATGGGCCGGCCCACAATGGCGCGGCGAGAAAAAAAGGCGGCCGAAAAACCTGCTATCGATCGGGATCGATCTCGCACGCTCACGCTTCCAAAGAGCGAGGCTAACCACATGACCAACCAAACTGTAGTGATTATGCAGAGCGTGAAGCTTAAAAGAATAGAAACAAAGACGCACTATTAATTTCGCATTACACTGTAGAGTTTAAATTTTCCAATTATTTAAAAACATGTGCACATATTACAAATGAAGTTCACGCGCATGCAAAAATAGTTCGCGTACTCAAAAAATAGTTCAACAAATAAAAAAAGTTCATGTATTCAAAATAAAGTTCACAGATTCAAAAGAGTTCATCGATTTTCAAAAAATGTCCATCGAACAATAAAATTAGTTCATAAATTTGAATAAAAAAAGTTTATCAATTTGAATAAAAAAATCATTGAATTTGTTCATCTAAATTGGAAAAGGTTCATGTATTCAAAAACAAGTTCACAGATTCAAAAGAGTTCATCGATTTTCAAAAATGTTTATCGAACAATGAAAGTAGTTCATCGATTAGAATAAAAAAAGTTCATCAATTTGAAAAAAGTTCATCGGATTTGGAGAAAGTTCATCAGTTTTGAAAAAAGTTCATCAATGTTGAAAAAAAGTTCATAAAATTTGAAAAATAAGTTCATCAATTTTGAAAAAGGTTCAAGAGTTTCAAAAAAACAGGTCATGGATTTTGAAACCAAGTTCATCTATTTGAAGAAAAAAATTACGAATTTGGAAAAAGAAAGAAGAAAAGAACAGAGAAAAAAGAAAAAGAAAGAAAAAAGGAAAACTGGAAGGTATAAATGGATGAAAAACGTTAGTGTTGCTCAGTTAGTGAGGTAGTGGGGTCGGTCACGCCACGATCACTGATAACCAGCGATGCAGGGTTTGAATCCTAGCTCCCGCTGTGTTTTTGCACTTTTCCATAGAGTTTGGAGAGCGGAAGAAAAATGAAAGATGGGCCGGTTAGTAAAAACAGTAGAAATCGGCGCCTGCAGCGCTAAATAGGAATTGCCGATTTCCCTATAACCAAAAAATGCCACACAAGACTGTGAGATCCCGTCCGTAGGTGAATCATTGTTCTTGGCTCTTATAGGCTGGTTACTAGTCCTTTTTGTAGTGAGCTTGCACGCTAGGAATTGTTGCTGCTTAGATAGCCCACCCCACATCGGCTTCTAATTTACATTGTGAACACGTTCTTTGAACTTTAAGAACATTTTTTTTCAAATCCGTCAAGTTATTTCAAATTTATGAGTTTTGATTATTTTTTAAAAACAATTCAAATATGTGAATATTTTGAAATTCATTACTTTTATGAATTTGTGAACTAATTATGAATTCACAATTTTTTTGAAACGTTGATGAACTTTTTTATAATCCATGAACATTTCTTCAAATGGGCGAACATTTTTACTGTTCATGAAGAAAAAACAAATTTGTGAACATATTTTATATACACAAACATTTTTTCAAATTTTGGGATTTTAAAATCCATGAACATTTTCTGATTTCAATTAGTTTTAAACGCAGCCAGTTTAGCCGGTATTTTCATAAAGCAGCAGCGGCAAAAGGGTACGAACTTACCAGCCACTGAGCGGAACCAGCAAGCACATGAAGCGCTGAGGCACGTCTAACTGGTGTGGGCGGCAGATGAAGCGCTGAGGAGGTCTCACCCCTATTGTATTTCCTATTCGGCGCCTTATGCGCCGGATATAGTACTTCTTGCAAACCGCGCACACCAAATCCACAATGTCGATCTACATGGGCTAGCCCGTTAGTTATTCTTTTTTTTTGTCGGTTTTCCTGGGAACCTTTCCATGAATGTTGCGCAATTTTGCCTGGGGCGGTTTTTCTACTGGTTTTTACCCAACATGGGTGTTTGCTAGTTTTCTATTTTTGCTTTTTCTTTCTGTTTTTCTAATCTTTTTTATTTCTTTTCCATTTTTCGGTTTTATCAAATTCCTGAATGTCTCAAAAATTATCCATGTTTTTCAAATTTTTGAATTTTGGCAGATTTGTAAACTATTTTCCAATTTACGAAGTTTTTTGAAAGTTTGTGAATTATCTTTCATTTTCATGATTTTTTCCAAATAATGAACCTTTTCAATTCTTGAACTTTTCTCAAGTTATTGAACTTTTATGCAATTGCTCAACTTTTTTTTATTAAATTCATGAATATTTTTCAAAATCAAGATTTTTTTATAATTCATGAACCTTTTTTCTAAATTTGTCAGCTTGTTCTCAAATCGTGATTTTTTTTTCAAATTTGCAGGAAAAAAAATGAAAATCATTACTTTTTTCTCAAATACGTGAACTGTTTTCAAATTCATGAACTTTGTTGCCAATGCTTGAACTTTGTTCAATTTGTGCTTTTTTTGGTCAAATACGTCCACTTTTCTCAAATCATGAATTTGTTTTGGCAAATTTGTGAAAACACATCAAAATCATGAACTTATTTTCAAATTCATGATCCTTTTCGCAAGTTTGTTAACTTTTTTCAAATTGGTGAACTTTTTTGCGAATCCGTGTACTTTTTTTTTCAAATCGGTACACTTTTTTAAGAATATGTGATTTTTTTCTTGGTCAAGCATCAATAGCCATGTTAGCAGTCAACTCTCGCTGTCAACGATCAATGGCGAACGAAGCAAGCGAACCGTCCGACCGCTATGGGTCGCGGCCTACTAAGGTAGCGCGTGAGTGCCACATACCTAGCAAGCGCTACAGGCGCCAATTAGGAGGTTTCTCACCCTATTGCGTCACAGAACAATTGCTCGCCTTCACTCTTGACGCGAAGTGGGCCGTCCAAATAACATTTTCAACCAGTTTAAAGAATTTTTGATGGAACGTCTGAACTAGTTTTATCCAACTGAAACACCTGTATTTGTCCGCTTAGCAGTCTGGACGTACAGATTTGGGTATCCAAGAGACAAAAATGGGAAGGCTTTGTCTGAGTCCAGAAATGCACTTGAGCAATCACATGCATAGTCCCACTCTTCTTCCTATCCTTCCAACCACATATGTATGGCCCTATCTCATCTCTCACCAAAATCCACGACTGCACACCCACGTATCTCATATTCCAAACCCTATATCAATACAAATTCATGCAACGTACTATGTAGATCACCAAACAACCAAAATCGACAGGAAACAAACATATAAACTAATACCAAACGGGCATAATTCACATAAACATCACCAAACGGGCATAAGTCACACAGTTCAACGATCCAGCACATTGTAACTACATAGTAGAACTAAATTATAAACAGCAGGAGCGAGCTTCACCACTCCTTCGCAGCCCTTTACCCTTCCGGTCGCCAGCGCAACTGTAGGAGTCCGTGGCAAGAGGTGGATCCACATCGATGCCGTCGGACCCGTCTTCGAAGGAGGAATCGGAGATGAGGATGGAGCATTGCAAGCGCTCGACGATGCGGTCTTGCTTGTGCTTGAGCTTGGCCACCCTCGCCGCCTCCGCCGCCTCCTACTCGAATTGCTCAATGTCGAGCCAGAGCTGCTTGATGTTGATCCTCCACGGACACTGACCGGGCACTCCCTAAATCCGCGCCTCCACACCCACGTATCTCATATTCCGAACCCTATGTCCATACAAATTCATGCAACATACAACGTAGATCACCAAATGACCAAAGTCGACAGGAAACAGACATATAAACTGATACCAAACGGGCATAAGTCACACAGTTCAACGATCCGGCACATTGTAACTAAATAATAGAACTAGATTATAAACATGAGAGGGCGAGCTTCACCACTTCCTCGCCTGCCCTTTGACATTTCGGTCACCGGCGCAGCTGTAGGAGTCCGTGGCAAGAGGTGGGTCCACGTCGAAGCCATCTTCGAAGGAGGAATCGGAGATGACGATGTAGCCTTGCAAGCGCCGGACGATGCAGTCTTGCTTGTGCTTTAGCTTGGCACCCTCGCCGCCTCTGCCGCTACCTCAGCCGCCTCCCACTCAGATTACGCAATGTCGAGCCATAGCTGCTTGGCGTTGGTCCTCCAGAACCGTCGTGCCTTGTCTCCGCCTCAGTAAGTGACCGACGGCACACCCACTCGAGGAGACGCTCCTCATCGTCGGGCGCTAGCATCACGTGGCGGCGTCGGGCAGACTGCGTAGCCACGGCGGACCCGCCACCCATCTCCCTTGCCCCTCTGCCTCTTGTGACGGGCAGCATGTGCCCCCGACTCCGAAATTTGCATCCGCAGCGTCGGCGGAGCGGACACTAGAACCACCGCTGCCCGTGCGAAGCAGCGGCCAGAGGTCGAAGAGGCCGTCGGGCGGGAGCAGCAAATTGGGTAGGCCTCGCAGATCCGCTTGTGGGGCAGGAAGGGCTGGCGCTGTGGCGACGGGCGAGTGTGTGTTGAGCCTCTCAAGTATGTCCGATGGATCGAGTGTCTTGAAATCAGGGCGTTCTTGTATCATCAGGGCTAAGGTGTCAAATGAGCTGTCAAGAGATCGCAGTAGTGTCTTCACTATTTCATGCTTCGTAATGTGAGTTGCACTGAGTGCACGGAGCTCATTTGTGATATCCGTGAGGCGATCAAATGTAAGCTGGACGTTCTCATTGTTGTGTCTTTTGAAGCGGCTGAAGAGGTTGCGGAGAGTACTGATTCGTTGATCTCGCTGAGTTGAGACACCTTCATTGACTTTGGAGAGCCAGTCCCAGACTAGCTTTAACGTTTCTAGAGCGCTCACACGGCCATACTGCCCTTTGGTCAGATGGCCACAAATGATGTTCTTGGCTGTAGAGTCTAGTTGAATGAACTTCTTGACATCAGCAGGGGTGACACCTTCACCAGTCTTGGGAACGCCATTCTTGACGACATACCACAGATCGACATCGGTGGCTTTAAGATGCATGCGCATCCGATTCTTCCAGTAGGGATATTCAGTGCCATCGAAGATGGGGCATGCAACGGAGACCTTGATTATCCCTGAAGTCGACATAGCTAAAACTCCAGGTGGTTAAACCGAATCACACAGAACAAAGGAGTACCTTGCTCTGATACCAATTGAAAGGGCTAGTTATCGACTAGAGGGAGGGTGAATAGGCAATTTTTATGAAAGTCTTCAAAACATGGGAGTTTCGAAGACAAACAGTAGAAACAATACTATTTGTATGCAGCGGAAGGTAGACTACACTAGACACGCCATAGTCAAGTATTCAATGAAGTGAAAGCACGAAGACTATTAGCAACTAGGTAGTAAAGATCAGGGTGGAAGATAGTGTAAAGCCAATCAAGACAAGTAGTCACACAGTGAAGTCAAACAGATTATGCAAGCAGGCAATGACTTCACGAAGACAAACTGTAAGTAAGGAGAAGTGAGAGATAGAACCAGTAGCTTCAGGAAGACAGTGGTTTGTTCGACCAGTTCCAGTTGCTGTGACAACTGTACGTCTGGTTAGGGAGGCTGAGATTTAACTCAGAAGACTGCGTCTTCACCTTATTCCCCTTGAGCTAAGGACTCTCAGTCCCCACCCAATCACTCTGGTAAGTCTTCAAGGTAGACTCCCAAACCTTCACAGACTTCGTTCACCGGCAATCCACAATGACTCTTGGATGCTCAGAACGTGACGCCTAACCGGCTGGAGGATTCACAGTCCTCAAGTGAAATAAGTCTTCAGATCACGCGGACAGAAGGACTTAAGTGATGCCAAACTCTCTTTGGGCTCTGGGTGGTTTGGGCTTTGTCCTCGCAAGGATTCTCTCTCAAAGGCTTCGGAGGTGGGTTTCTCTCAAACGACAAAAGCCGTATACTAACTCTGAGCAGCCACCAACTTATGGTGTATGGGGTGGGCTATTTATAGCCACTGGGCAACCTGACCTAATTTGTCCGAAATGACCCTGGGTCACTAAGGAACTGACACGTGTCACAACGGTCAGATTTCAACCACACGCGGCAGCTTGACTTGGGCTACAAGTAAAGCTGACTTATCCAACTCTGGATAATATTTTGTACTCATTGTCTTCGCTCGAAGACATAGGATTTGGTTGAACATCACTTCAGTCACTCTGACTTTGTTCACTTGGACCCCACTTAATAATGCGGTGGTTCTTATGACTCAACAAAGAAGAAAAGAAACAACGAAACAACTAAGTCTTCGCGCTCCATAGTCTTCAGACATTGTCTTCTCATGTGATAGTCTTCAACATGATTAGCTTCATAGACCACCATTGTCTTCAATGTCTTCACACATTTTAGGGGTCATCTCCGGTAGGTAAACCGAATCAATGAAGGACCACTACATGTGTTATCCTGCACTTCTCACAAACACATTAGTCCCTCAACTAGGTTTGTCGTCAATACTCCAAAACCAACTAGGGGTGGCACTAGATGCACTTACAATCTCCCCCTTTTTGGTGATTGATGACAAACTGGTTGAAGTTTTCAACGGGGATAAAAGTATGTGAAATTGTAAAGGATTAAGGCATTGTCTTCATAAGTGGCAAAAGGCTCCCCCTGAAGATGTGCATATAAATGTTTTGCGTTGGAATGCAAATGCACATGGTAGGTTGTACTTGTGGAGATCCTCCTCACCATATGAAGATAATACATCATGCATGAACAGATATACAGGAATAATGACATGCATAATGAAATATGGATGTCTGCGAAATGACTTCATGCAGGATTTATCATCGCACATGCGGAATTTAACGTCGCATCACAGAATAGCAGTAAAAAGTAGCAGACAACCATCGAGTTTAAGTGTTACAACTCAAAGAACCAAATGTATCAAAATGAGAGTTGTAAACACTAGGCAAAAGTATAGTGACCACCCATATGGACCCGCTTGAAGACTATCAACCTATGCTTCTCCACCTTTTGTCAGTAAGGACCAAAAAGGTTTGAAGACATAGTCGCTACTCGTTCCCATGAGAAGTAGGTGAAGCAGTAGGGTCGTCGTTGAGGTTTGGTGGTGTAGAAGAACTTGGTGTAGTGTCGATACGCGCTGATGTTGGAGGTGGTGAAGTAGCATCATCGTCTTCATCAATAACTCTGGCATTTACTGTGGCTGCGGAGGAAGAGTAATCTGAGTCTTCAAGAGATGGAGTTCGATGCAGGACAGCATTCCTTGGAGGAGTGGAGTCAAACTTGAATCTCTCGGTGAAGCCATCGTCTTGAAGATCAGCTTCAGCACTGAGCAATGTCAAACCCTTTCAAATCCTCCGACAGGTTTCATGAGTAACAAAGGCGTTCTTGGTGGCAAGGTTGCGAATGCGATTTACATCCACCAAGAGGCTTTACATTTGTCGTTTCAGCCAGTACTGATGCTTGTCGTGTTTTTGATGCAAGGCCACTAGAAGCTCTCGGTCATCGAGCACACGAGATCGCTTTCGAGTCCTTGGAGCAATGGTGCTTTCTGTGGCTTCATTACGTGGACGGCGAGTGTTGCCGGCCAATGGATAGACACGAGAAGCAGCCTGAACACCTTCAACATGCTGAGTGAAACTCTGACGATCGACATTGTGAAGATATATCGCCTCCTTGCAGGCTCTTGGTAGATGGCTTCGACTGACATATCAACCTCTGGCAGGAATATAAGATGGTTGCGTGCAGAGGGCTGATAGTCAACAGCAGAGTGAATCTTGATCATACGCATAACCCAAGGAGCATAAAATTTTAGACCAAAGATGTCAGAGCCAGAGGCAGCAAACTGTCGAATGAAGAAATCCTGAGCATTGAAGCTTTTGCCATTGAGAATGTAGAAGACCGATGTCTTCATTGCACCTTCAAGCCTTGCTGAGGAGGAATGCCCTTTGATGGGCCATAGAGTTCGCCTTATGATGTGATAGGTGGTGCGGGGCAGATACTCTAGGTCTTCAACGAAGAATTCCTTGGGATATTCGGTATCCCGAGGTAGTGGCTTCATCATGCTTAGCATTTGGCTCATGTTGGGCTCTGGCTTCTAAAAGATGATCTCTAATGCATCGCGGTGAAGCTGACAACCAGGTTCATAGAGTTCACCTGGAGTGGACAGGCCGGTAAGCTCAATGAGATCATAAGCTTTGGCTTCATGATGTACATTGTCTGTCATCCACTCAAGGACCCATGTCTTCGGATCCCTGTTGAAGCCGCGAATGTGGAGGGTTGCATAAAACTGGAGCCGAAGCTCTTCATTCCAATGCTCCTTATCAGTGACAAACTATAGCAGGCTTGCATCTCAGAAACAGTCAAGTGCTTCTTCTAAGCAGGGCAGGCCAGCAATGGCTTCGGAATCCAGTCGCATATGAGGGAATATGCGCCCTTGGTTGTATAGAATGCAGGAGTAATAGCTTCGTTGTTGATAGCTCCAGAACCGATCAGATGATATTCTTGGCTTGGAATATGGGTTCTTGGCACTATCAAAGATGGTGTTGTGTGCAATGAAGCCATTTACATTGAATGATCTTGGTGCAGATGCAGTACCTAGAAACCTTGGCAGCCTTGGTTTAGGCTTCTGAACCTGAGGCCTGTGCTCCACATGATAGTCAAACTGTGGTCCGGGAGTAGGCGGAGGAACCAAAATTGGCCATCTTACTGTGACCAGCTCGCCTTGATAGAATGCTTGCTCAATGGTATGAGGCCTTGGAGGCGGGACAGGAGCAGAGGCATTAGCAGAGGCGTCAGGCTGCATAGTGGTTGCAGGTGCAACATTGGTGTCATTCACAATATTGACTGTAGGCACCACATTATCTTCAGCCATGACCTCATCATTGGCATCAGTAGTATTGTTGGTGGCTGCCTCAGGATTTTCAACCTCCACTTGAGTAGCTGGAGGGTCGGGCATGGACACATTCTCCTCGAGAATATCTTCTTCTTGATTGGTGGGGGGTGTGGCAACATGTTCTTCTTCTTGTCTTTCATTGGCTGCTGCAGCCGGAATTTCTTCAGAAGCATTAGCTTCGGACACAGGAACCGTCACAGAAGGATTATCTTCAGGGAACACTTGACGTGCCACTAAACTGGACTGGTGAGAATCCTCTTCTGTGATGGTTGTCATGGAGACCGATGGCCTCTGGCCATTGCGAAGCCGTTGAAACACGGGTGACGCTTTCGAATGGTGCGGTCTCCATGTAATTGTCGTCATTGACAATTGGGCTGGGAACTTGCGTTGATGAAGGACGAGGTGTACTTGATGAGTCTTAAACTGGGGTTGTTGGTTGGGGGCGATCAGCCCATGAGGCATCCTGAGTGATTGGAGACAAGGGACGACCAATACTGATGGGTTCGCTATTCGTGCGAACAGATGACGATACCGTGGGGCGCTAGATCTGAGGAAGGACTTCATCATCTTCTACATTGTCTTGAGGACCAACGTCTTCAATCGCGATGGGGTCGTTGACTGGAACATCTTGAGCTTCAGGAGCCTCTGTGGAAGCAGGCTCATGAACAATCAACCGACGCTCTTGATTTTCAGATGCAGGGGGAGCAAAAGCAATGGGCTCGACAACAAGGGGCTCTTTGGGTGCAGTCCGATCTCTCTTCTTGGTCTTCCTCTTCTTGGGGGGTGGTGCATCATCAGTGGTGTTCTTGGTTTTTCGCTTTCTGGCTTCGGCTTCAGCTGCCCTGGTTTTCTTCTATTCTGAAGTTGCTCTTGGGACCTTATGCTTCGAGCCTGTCCTGCTGGCAGGGAAGACAATGCGAGGTTCTTCCCTCCGTGGAGCTTTAGTTGGGGCCACAACAGACTTCTTCTTGGCAGCCATCTTGGGTCAATGCCTGGACGCCCAAGAGCCTTGCGCTTTTCAGCTTCGTTGTAAGCTTGAACACACTTGGCAGCAAGATTCTTCATGCGTTCTCTTGAGCCTTTGGCTTCTTCGCGCTTCATGCAAAATGCCTCCTTGAGATCATTCAGCATCAGCTTGAACTTCTGAACATCATCCACACTAAGCTTGGCCACATGCTTCTTGAACTGTTCTTTTTCAAAGTCAATTTTGTTCTTCAGTTTAACAATGTGTTGAGCCAGAGCCAGCTCAGGAGCAATGGCGCCTTGAAAGGCGACGCTGATGCCAATCGGGAGCTGAAGATCATCAAAGCTGAGATCTGGGTTGTCAAACCACTCATCAATGAAGTTATTCAGAATGTTTACGTCGAAGAGGGGCAGATCATTGAAGATCTCCGCCTCTTGCTTGCACTTCACCAGCTGCTCAAGAGCATCCTCACCAAACTCGTCGTTTGACGAGAGATCAATAGCTTCAGATTCGTTCCTTAGAACGGCAGCTGGTGTCAGTGCTTGACTTGTCCTCTGAGTAGTTCTCTTCTGAGGCTTCTCGTTCCATTTGGAGACACGATATTGATCTTCAGAGGTGTTACTTGGAGCAGGAGGGGCAGTTGCCAATGGCTTCACTCAAGAAGCTTTTGGTGTAGCAGTTGGTTTGGAAGCCTTAGCTTTCTTCTGCTTCTGTGGTTTAGGAGGAGGAGCTGGTGCATCTTCAGAGTCAGCATCATCACCAGAATGATCTAGGTTTGCACCTTGAACGGCAATGTGCAACATGAGGCCTTCGAAGTTGTAGAAGGGTCCGATCTTGTTTTCATTGGCTTCACGGGTGCCATCTTCCCGTGGAGAGGACGGACCTGGGTTGAAGTCAAGTCTGAATGCATTCTTATTCTTCACAACAGAGTCTTTTGTGAACTGGTAGTTGCGCTTGAATAGATGGTCTTCATGGCACCACAGCAGAGAAGAGGGGTCAGCATTCTCTGGCTGCGACCCGCGAACCATGCATGGATAGAAGCCTCGCTCAATAGCTTCAGTCTGGGACCTGGGTTGAAGATTCTTGTACAGTATATCTCCCCAAGGTCGCTTGATGGCATTCTTTTCTGATACTCTTCTGTGACAAATCGATACTTGAACCATTCCTCAGCCCAGTATCTTCGAATCCACTGGATTCGATTCTTGCGTCCTGTATAGGTTTCCTGTGGGTCTGTTTTGTACAACTCGTGCAAATCTGGAGGCAAATCCTTGGAAGTGTTACCACGACACTTTCTGCCACCCTTTCTTGCTGGTTTCTCAGTACCCATGAAGCTTAACCTGAAAGGCTTCAGAACTTGCAAAGGCTTCTTACGGCTGGTCAGACAAGAACTTGCTTTGAGAGAATTTATATGACTCTGTAAGAACTCTGCAAATGAATGCAGACTATGAGAACCAAGGGATTCTCCCACGGACATGTACCTGTGACAGCATTAGGGGTGCGAGGGAAGGGGAAGAGGTCATATGCATTCTCAGAAGATTTTGAAGATAAATCACATTGAAGACATTGACCTCATAACGCGAAGACATTCACTTATTTGATGAGAGTTGGTTCTAGATTTGTACGAATCCAAGAATAAGTAAAAGTGAGGAATCTAACTTGTAGAAAAGCATAAATGAACAGACTAGGCATAGTATGAGATGTAGAAAGAGATAGATTCAACTTTGGAAATCCAGAAACTACTTTTGGTAAAGAAGGATGAATTTATCAGATCAAAAAGACGGTAAAAAGTGAATTTTAATTACCACACGAGGAACTGCTAGACGGAGAGAAGTTGGAGGCCGAGCAGTTCGATCTTCCGTGCCCTAACTTGGCGATGGAGGACACCTACGGCGACGGCGGAGAGGACGAGGTCCACGGCCGACGTGAGGACAGCGTCGGAGAAGTCGCGGCAGCTAAGCGCTTCGTTGACGGTGTCGTCGAGAACAAGCGGTGGCGCTAGGGTTTTCGAGAGGTGGCGAGGTAGAAGAAGAATTTTTGACCGAGATGAGACGGGTATTTATAAGGAAAGAGACGACACAACACAATTATGCAGGTGCCCCTGGCGATTCGCATCTAAAGGACATGTGGCAAGCATGCAACTCCTTGGCAGTTGTTCCATGTTCCCACGCACGCTTGGATTGTCAGGGTGGTCATTCGGAATTCTTCGGATTTCAGGCAATAAAGATAGAGCATTAAAAACAGATATAAATGGTTGTCAGATTGACTTCAGCTGACAAGGTCTCAGTGAATACAATCGACAGTTTTCAATAGAATGCATATGATTTGGATAGATAGAGTTGAGGTAGAAGCATAGATAGGTTAGGGTCCGATCACATTCACTTAGATCAAAAGATTCAGCACAAAACCGTAGCTATAAGTGAATGTTGTAGAGGACAGAACATAAGTATACTACCAAATGAAGATAAATCAATTTCGAAGACTTTGCAAATATAACGCCAAGGATAACACTTCAAACAAAAGTTTGGTGGTGGCGTTACCCACCATATAAGAAGTATTAGACCCAGACACGGCGCACAATTATCGTGGCGCTCCTAAGTCAAATTCCGCATTAATGTATTCACACTTAGAGTGTATATCTTCATTGATTGAAGATATACGTTACTTTGTGTGTTGCACATCTAAGTCATCAAAATGCATAAGTGTTAGGATGTGTGTCCAATTCACTGGACATTTGAGGATTCCAAGATATTTAGCTCACACCACAACTTGCAAAACCTTTTCTCATCCAAGGGCTTTGTGAAGATATCAGCCAATTGCTCTTCAGTGTTGACGTGAATGATATCAATATCTTCCTTCATGACATGATCTCTAAGAAAGTGATGACGAATCTCAATGTGCTTTGTCTTCGAGTGCTGAACTGGGTTGTTGGCAATCTTGATGGCACTCTCATTGTTGCAGTAGAGAGGCACATTCTTTAGGTGTATACCATAGTCCTTGAGAGTTTGCTTCATCCAGAGAAGCTGAGCACAACAAGATCCAGCAGCAATGTATTCAGATTCTGCAGTGGAGAGAGATACACAGTTCTGCTTCTTTGAAGACCAAGAGACAAGTGATCATCCGAGAAAGTGACATGTGCCTGATGTGGACTTGCGATCAACCTTGTCACCAGCATAATCAGCATCTAAGAATCCAACTAGATCAAACTCTGAGCCCTTTGGATACCATAATCCTACTATTGGGGTGTAAGCCAAATATCGAAGAATTCGCTTCACAGCTAAGTGATGCGATTCCTTTGGTGCCGCTTGGAATCGGGCACACATGCAAACACTAAGCATTATATCTGGCCTAGATGCACATAAATAAAGCAAAGAACCAATCATGGAGCGATATACCTTTTGATCGAACTCTTTACCATTGGTGTCGGGACCCAAATGACTTTTAGTTGGCATTGGCGTCGTGTATCCTTTGCAGTCTTGCATTCCAAACTTCTTCAGGGAATCTTTGAGATATTTTTCTTGAGAGATGAAGATGCCGTTGCGTTGCTGACGGATTTGGAGACCCAGAAAGAACTTCAGTTCACCCATCATGGACATCTGATATTTCTCTTGCATCATGTGACCAAACTCATCACTGTATTTCTTGTTGGCGCCGCCGAAGATAATGTCATCCACATAGATTTGGCACACAAACAGTTCACCATCATATGTCTTCATGAAGACAATAGGATCTAGTGAACCAGGTTTGAAGCCTTTGCTCATCAGGAAGTCTTTGAGCTTATCATACCAAGCACGAGGGGCTTGTTTGAGGCCATACAGTGTCTGGCTGAGCTTGTATACCATATCAGGATATTTTGGATCTTCAAAGCCAGGAGGTTGTGCAACATATACTTCTTCTTCTATCTTTCCATTGAGAAAGGCACTCTTCACATCCATTTGATACAGAAGGATCTTGTGATGATTTGCATAGGCAAGCAGTATGCGAATGGCTTCAAGCCTTGCCACCGGAGCAAATGTTTCATCGAAGTCAATTCCTTCCACTTGTGTGTAACCTTGTGCAACGAGACGAGCTTTGTTTCTGACCACTTGACCATGCTCATCTTGCTTGTTGCGATATATCCATTTGGTGCCAATGATATTGTGCTTCCGAGGATCAGGACGCTTGACCTGTTCCCACACATTATTCATCTCGAACTATTGAAGCTTTTCTTGCATAGCTTGAATCCATTCAGGTTCCATAAAGGCTTCGGTGACTTTCTTGGGTTCTGAGATTGAGACGAATGCAAAATGCCCACAGAAATTGGTAAGTTGTGTTGCTCTTTGTGTAGCCCTTGAACGAGTGAGTGGACCAGGTGCATTGAGGCTATCGATCATCTTCTCAATCTGTACTTCATTTGCAACACGAGGATGGGCAGGATGAAGATTTTGTTCATTCTGATCAATGTCATCATTTGGGGGATTGTCTTCAGATTAAGCATTGTCTTCAGGTTGAGTGGATGCAGAAACGATCAATTCTTCTTCAGTCTGATTCTCAGAAGGTATGATCTCTCCAGCTCCCATCTGCTTGATTGACTCGCTAGGGGGTAATTCATCTAGCACATTTGGCAGGTGCTCTCTTTGCGAATCGTTAATCTCGTCGAACCGCACATCCACAGTTTCAACCACTTTATAGTGAAAGAGGTTGAAGACTCTGTAGGAGTGCGAATCCTTTTCGTAACCAAGCATAAAACCTTCATGTGCTTTCGGTGCAAATTTTGAAGTGTGATGTGGATCCTTGATCCAGCACTTAGCACCAAATACTCTGAGGTAACTTACGTTTGGCTTCTTACCAGTTAGAAGCTCATAGGAGGTTTTCTTCAGAAGCTTGTGGAGATAAACACGGTTGATGATGTGGCATGCAGTGTCAATGGCTTCAGGCCAGAACTTCCGTGGAGTCTTGTACTCATCAAGCATCGTTCGGGCCATCTGAATAAGAGTTATGTTCTTGCGCTCCGCGATGCCATTCTACTGAGGTGTGTAAGGAGATGAGAACTCATGAGTGATACCCATGGTATCCAGGTAGAGATCGAGACCAGTGTTCTTGAACTCAGTGCCGTTGTCGCTTCTGATGTGCTTGATCTTGATGACATAATTCGTCATGGCACGGTTGGCAAAGCGTCTGAAGACATCCTGCACTTCAGTCTTGTAGAGGATTATATGCACCCAAGTATATCGAGAGTAATCATCAACAATGACGAAGCCATAGAGGCAAGCGGTAGCATTAAGAGTAGAGTAGTGAGTAGGGCCAAATAAGTCCATGTGCAGCAGCTCGAAGGGTTGAGACGTAGTCATGATTGTCTTCGAGGGATGCTTGGCTCTTGTCATCTTTCCGTCTTCGCAGGCACCACACAGATGATCCTTCTTGAACTTGACGCCTTCGATGCCCACAACATGCTTCTTCTTTGCGAGAGTATGCAAGTTCCTCGTGCCAGCATGCCCTAGCCTTCGATGCCAAAGCCAGCATTCTGAAGCTTTTGCTAGAAGACATACGGCCATCTGTGGTCCTGCTGAGAAATCTACCATATACAGATTATCTTTTTGATACCCTTCAAAGACTAGAGACTTGTCAGATTCCATCAGTACAAGGCAATGATATTTTCCAAATAGCACAATCATGTTTAAGTCACAAAGCATTGAGACAGACATTAAGTTGAAACCAAGGGATTCAACAAGCATCACTTTATCCATGTGTAGATCCCTTGATATTGCACTCTACCTAGACCCAATACCTTGCTTTTACCAGTGTCAGCAAATGTGATGTGGCTCTTATCTGAAGGACGTAGCACTAAATCCATCAGAAGACTTCGATCGCCAGTCATATGATTAGTGCATCCACTGTCCATAATTCATTCTGAAGCACGAGGTGTCGTAGCCTAAAGTGCAGTTTGGGGGATAGGCTTCACCAAGCGAGTTGTGAAGCAGAAACATTTGACGAAGAAGTGGAACATGGAAATTCAGGTCTTGGTTAGGATAGATAGGATGAGTGTCAGGGAAATCTGGAGTGAAATACATGGTAAGACCATTTGGGCATTTTATCTTGCGCCCTACAAGATTTTTAAGGTCTCCAGCTTTAGCTTTGGACGCCTTTGATTTTCGGCTGGAGACCTTTCCCTGCAAAAGAGAGTTAAGTTTTCTTAACCACCCACATCTTCAGGGTTGGCTTAGAAGCAATGAGTCTAAGTGCAGCATCTGAGAACTTCGGCTTCGGAGCCCTAGTAAATAGCCTTGCAGGGGGTGAACAATACTCATAGGAATAAGCAGAAAAGTTCTTGGTTCTATGAACATAGCGGTTTAGTGAAACACACTCATATTCATGGGTCTGAGTATGATTTTCCTGCAAAACATTGACGTTAGGGTGACTCAGATGAGTCCTCGGTCTGTATGAAGCTTTTGGACCATATGAAGCCTTTGGTATGGGGTTTGTCTTCTTCACAGGTGGTGTCATGATGACATTCACGGGAAGATTCTCAAGACAACTTTTGGGTACCCATATCTTCTTCATAGGTGGCCCATTCCTGCAGTTAGTACCAATGTACCTGGCAAACACTTCAACATTCTGATTCTTAAACAATTTATAATTTGCATCAAAGGATTCATTAATGATAATAGGGTTAGCACAAGTGAAGCCAGATAAGGAGGATGGATCCACTGAAGGTTCCTTTGCAGCAACCCAAGTGGTTTTGGGGTACTGCTCAGGCTTCCAGTATGACCCATCAACATTCATTTTTCTCTCAAACCCAACACCCTCTTTTCTAGGGTTTCGGTTCAGAATCTGCTTTTTGAGGACATCACATAATGTCTGATGCCCTTTGAGGCTTTTGTACATCCCTGTCTCAAGCAGTGTCTTCAACCTAGCATTCTCATTAGCAATAGTAGTGGTATCCTCAACAGAGGGGTTAGTTACCACATCAGTAGTTGAAGATATCTCAACAGTAGTAGTAGTAGAACATTCGGCAACAGAGGCAGTGTTATCATGCTCAATGCATTTTAGACATGGTGGTTCAAATCCTTCCTGAGCGGAACTGATCTGTTGAGTGTGGAGTGACTCGTTTTCCTTTTGAAGATCTTCATGATCCGATCTCAATTTCTCGAGTTCCTGCTTCCTTTGAAGATAATCATAGGAGAGCTTTTCATGAGATGTTGAGAGCGTTTCATGACGACCTTCAAGTTCCTGGTAATTAACATGAAGATTTTTTATGTCTTCAATTAAGGACGAGTCTTAGTCATTTCCGCGTCCAACAAGTCATCGCTTTTGTCTAACAATTTTTGAATATGTTCCATAGCTTTCTGTTGTTCAGTTGCAATTTTAGCAAGTTTTTTGTAGCTAGGTTTGGATTCACCACCAGAGTCATCTTCACCTGATGTTTGAAAGTAAGCATCCCGAGAGTTTACCTTGGCACCACGTGCCATGAAGCAGTAGGTGGGAGCCGAGTCGTTCTCGTCATCAGCGTTGGTGACGGAGCCATTATCTTCAGTGTTGAAGATGGACTTGGCGACGTAAGCTGTAGCTAGAGCCAGACTTGCGACACTAGAGTCGGACTCCTCCTCAGACTCCACCACCACCTCCTCAGAAGCAGACTCCTCCTCTGAATCCATTTCCTTTCCAACAAAAGCACGTGCCTTGCCTGATGAGCTCTTCTTGTGTGATGAAGACTTGGAGGAAGATTTGGAAGAAGACTTTGAAGATTTCTTCTTCTTCTTGTCATCAGAATCATATTCTTTGCTCTTCTTCTTCTTCTTCTCATTGTCCCACTGTGGACATTCAGAGATGTAGTGGCCAGGTTTCTTGCACTTGTGATAGGTTCTTTTCTTGCTGTCATGGGTGGAAGCTTCATCGTCCCTTGAGATGGATCGTGAAGACTTTCTGAAGCTTTTCTTCCTAGTGAATTTCTTGAACTTCTTCACAAGCATAGCAAGATCCTTTCCAATGTCTTCAAGATCACTGGAACTGCAGTCATATTATTCTCTAGATGAGGAAGCGACTGCCTTCGCCTTCAAAGCGCGAGTTCGGCCATAGTTGGGGCCATAGATATCTCGTTTCTCAGATAGCTGGTACTCATGTGTGTTGAGCCTCTCAAGTATGTCCGATGGATCGAGTGTCTTGAAATCACGGCGTTCTTGTATCATCAGGGTTAAGGTGTCAAATGAGCTGTCAAGAGATCGCAATAGTGTCTTCACTATTTCATGATTCGTAATGTCAGTTGCACCGAGTGCACGGAGCTCATTTGTGATATCCGTGAGGCGATCAAATGTAAGCTGGACGTTCTCATTGTCGTGTCTTTTGAAGCGATTGAAGAGGTTGCAGAGAGTACTGATTCGTTGATCTCGCTGAGTTGAGACGCCTTCATTGACTTTGGAGAGCTAGTCCCAGACTAGCTTCGACGTTTCCATAGCGCTCGCACGGCCATACTGCCCTTTGGTCAGATGACCACAGATGATGTTCTTGATTGTAGAGTCCAGTTGAATGAACTTCTTGATATCAGCAGGGGTGACATCTTCACCAGTCTTGGGAACGCCATTCTTGACGACATACTACAGATCGACATCAATGGCTTCAAGATGCATGCGCATCTGATTCTTCCAGTAGGGATATTCAGTGCCATCGAAGATGGGGCACGCAGTGGAGACCTTGATTATCCCTGCAGTCGACATAGCTAAAACTCCAGGTGGTTAAACGAATAAGACAGAACAAGGGAGTACCTTGCTCTAATACCAATTGAAAGGGCTAGTTATCGACTAGAGGGGGTGAATAGGCGATTTTTATGAAAGTCTTCAAAACATGGGAGTTTCAAAGACAAACAGTAGAAACAACACTATTCGTATGCAGCAGAAGGTACACTACACTAGACACGCCATAGTCAAGTATTCAATGAAGTGAAAGGACGAAGACTATTAGCAGCTAGGTAGTAAAGATCAGGGTGGAAGATAGTATGAAGGCAATCAAGACAAGTAGTCACATAGTAAAGTCAAACAGATTATGCAAGCAGGCAATGACTTCACGAAGACAAACTATAAGTAAGGAGAAGTGAGAGATAGAATCAGTAGCTTCAGGAAGACAGTGGTTTGTTTGACCAGTTCCAGTTGCTGTGACAACTGTACGTCTGGTTAGGAGGCTAAGATTTAACTCAGAAGACTGCGTCTTCACCTTATTCCCGTTGAGCTAAGTACTCTCAGTCCCCACCGAATCACTCTGGTAAGTCTTCAAGGTAGACTCCCAAATCTTCACAGACTTCGTTCACCGGCGATCCACAATGACTCTTGGATGCTCAGAACGTGATGCCTAACCGGCTGGAGGATTCACAGTCCTTGAGGGAGTCCTGGATTAGGGGGTGTCCGGATGGCCGGACTATGACCTTTGGCCGGACTCCCGGACTATGAAGATACAAGATTGAAGACTCCGTCCCGTGTCCGGATGGGACTTTCCTTGGCGTGGAAGGCAAGCTTGGAGATACGATATGAAGATCTCCTCCCATTGTAACCGACTCTGTGTAACCCTAGCCCTCTCCGGTGTCTATATAAACCGGAGAGTTTTAGTCCGTAGGACAAACAACAATCATACCATAGGCTCGCTTCTAGGGTTTAGGCTCACTGATCTAGTGGTAGATCCACTCTTGTACTACCCATATCATCAATATTAATCAAGCAGGAGTAGGGTTTTACCTCCATCGAGAGGGCCCGAACCTGGGTAAAAACATCGTGTCCCTTGTCTCCTGTTACCATCCGCCTAGACGCACAGTTCGGGACCCCCTACCCGAGATCCGCCGGTTTTCACACCGACATTGGTTCTTTCATTGAGATTTCCTCTGTGTTGTCACCTTTAGGCCCGATGGCTTCTTCGATCATCAACCACGACGCGGTCCAGGGTGAGACCTTTCTCCCCGGACAGATCTTCTTATTCGGCGGCTTCGCACTGCGGGCCAACTCGCTTGGCCATCTGGAGCAGATCGAAAGCTACGCCCCTGGCCATCAGGTCAGGTTTGGAAGCTTAAATTACACGACCGACATCCGTGGGAACTTGATCTTCGACGGATTCGAGCCACGGCCGAGCGTGCCGCACTGCCCCGATGGGCATGATCTAACTCTGCCGCCTGACAGCGCCCAGAGTGCCACTCAGGTGTCCGCTCCGATCATTAGCTCGGAGCCGACCGCGCTAGTCGGGGAGGGACGGTTGGACGCCGCCTCGGGAGCCGCAATCTCTATGGCGATAGAGCCGAATACCAGCCTAGTCCTTTGCAAGGCCCATGATGCCAAGGTGCCGGACTCCGTTCAGGACTCCGTATATTCCATACCCCTTCCGATCGAACCCGATTGGGCTCCGATCATGGAGTTCACCGCCGTGGACGTCTTTCAGCACTCGCCCTTTGGCGATATCCTGGATTTACTAAAGTCTCTCTCTTTGTCAGGAGATCCCTGGCCGGAATATGGTCAGCAGGGTTGGGATGCGGACGACGAAGAAACTCGAAACCCACCCACCACCCACTTTGTAGCCACTGTCGACGATCTAACCGACATGCTCGACTTCGACTCCGAAGACATCGACGGTATGGACGCCGATGAAGGAGACGACCAAGAACCAGCACCTATAGGGCACTGGAAATTCACCTCATCATACGATGTATACATGATGGACACACCTAAAAGAAATGACAATGAGGATCAAAAGGGCGCTACCAGGGATCGCTCCCTCGAAAAACAATCAAAGCGGCGGCGTAAGCGCCACACCAAGCCCCACCTCGACAAAGACCCAGCCATAGAGCAGGGCGAATCAACGGAAGACGAACATGCCATCGAGCAACCGTCCAAACAGGGCGGACAATCCGAACAACCCATCCCCGGGAAAGATAATAGCCCGGACGACCTCACGCCGGACAAATTGCTGGAACATCAGAAGCTCCACCAAAGGCTCGTTGCCACTGCACGTAGCCTGAAAAAGCAGAAGCGGAAGCTCAAAATAGCGGAAGATGCACTCAGGATCAGATGGGGTAAAGTACTCAATACCGCACACAAGTACGGCAACAGTCGTCACACAAAGAGCTATCCGAAGCAGAAACTACTACCGAAATTTGATGAAGAGGCCATAGAGCCCCCACAGTCAAAAAATAAGGAAGCCATAAGGTCGGATAGACGACCCCATGATCGATCTCAAGTGACAAAGGGCGCCGCACTCAATACGGCGTGCAATCCGTCCAAGAATTTGCATCCAAAAACTGGCCCAACCAGATCCATCTATGGGCAAAGAAAGCAAGTTCCAGTGAGCAATGCAATGCAAAAAATATCCGAACATCGCGGCACACCTACATACAGGGGCGCCGCACATCCCCTATGTTTTACCGATGAGGTGCTGGATCATGAATTTCCAGCGGGATTCAAGCCCGTGAATATAGAAGCATACGACGGAACAACAGACCCTGGAGTCTGGATCGAGGATTATATCCTCCACATACACATGGCCAGAGGAGACGACCTCCACGCCATAAAATACTTACCCCTTAAGCTGAAAGGGCCAGCCCGACATTGGCTTAAAAGCCTTCCCGAAAACACCATGGGAAGTTGGGAAGCGCTCGAGGATGCTTTCCGGGCAAATTTTCAAGGGACCTATGTCCGACCTTCGGATGCAGATGATCAGAGTCATATAACTCAGCAGCCCGGAGAGTCAGCCCGGAAACTATGGAACAGATTCCTTACTAAAAAGAATCAGATAGTCGACTGTCCGGACGCCGAGGCCCTAGCAGCTTTCAAACATAGCGTCCGAGACAAATGGCTCGCCAGACACCTCAGCCAAGAAAAGCCAAAAACAATGGCCGCATTAACAAGCCTCATGACCCGCTTTTGCGCAGGAGAGGATAGCTGGTTGGCAAGAAGCAGCACCAATGACCCGAGCACATCCAAGCTCAGAGATGGAAACGGGAAACCGCGCCGAAACAAAGAACAGCGCCGAATCAAGGATAACAGCCCGATGAGCACGGCAGTCAATGCCGGATTCAAAAGCTCTCGGCAAAATCAGAAAAAGCCGCCACCCAAAGATGACAGGGACGAGCTGTCTAACCTCAACAAAATCCTGGACAAAATATGTCAAATCCACAGTACTCCCGGGAGACATGCAAACCATACCCACAGAGATTGTTGGGTCTTCAAGCAGTCCGGCAAACTCAACGCCGAACACAAGGGGCTCGACACACCAAGCGAGGATGACGGCGCACCCCACAAGCAGAACACCGGAGAACAAAAGAAGTTCCCACAAGCAGTCAAAACAGTAAATTCACTTCAGATGACAAAAGGGAAAAACAGAACGACGCTTACGAAGACACGCGCCATACGGCCAGCCCCAGAGGAGCACCGCCGCTGGTTGTTACAACCAATCACCTTTGATCATCAAGATTACTCCAGAGGAGCCCGGAACGCAGGCTGGACTGCCTTGGTCTTGAATCCGATTATTGGCGGAGTCCAATTTACAAAAGTCCTTATGGACGGCGACAGTGACTTAAACCTGTTATATCAGGACACAATCCGCAAACTAGGGGTAAACCCAGCTAAATTCCGCCATGGCAACACTTCCTTTCAAGGAGTCACGCCGGGTCCAGATACCCAGAGTATGGGTTCCCTTTCGTTAGAAGTCACGTTCGGCTCACCCGACAACTTTCGAAGCGAAAAGCTAACATTCCACATCGCCCCATTCGCAAGTCGCTGTCAAGCGCTACTGGGACGTGAAGCTTTCACCCACTTTAACGCAATACCGCATTATGCATCCCTTACACTTAAAATGCCCGGCCCATGAGGCATCACCTCATTACAGGGGAATATCAATTGACCCCCAAAATACGGGTAAAGGTGCGGCCGCCTGGACAGCCGCACACTAATCCAGCCCTACTATCCCGGACGCGGCTCGACGAGTCAGGCGTAAACGTACATAGGCTTAATAGCCGCATAACCCTGTACAAGGGGCTCCGCGTGTTCACGCCAGGAGACAATACGGCTCAATTCTTGCTCCAACTATATTTTGTTTATTTTAATATAGATTTCTTGCACGCTTATTTTTTACTAAGTTCCTCTCTTTCGCAGACGAACATCGTGCTACGCCCGTCCAGGATACGACACAACGGAGACACAGGCACAGACATGCAGTAGGGACCCATTTCAAGGATGCTTTTCAGATTAAGACCCTGCGTAAACCTTTTTTACTGTCTCTTGTTGACAACATCCCCCGGTTTTCACTATAACCAAGGAGGAGGCTGGTGTCTTGGCATGTGGCCACGCTAGAATTTTGCGCGTACCTGGACACCAGGGGCTTTTTTACCAAGGGATCTATTTCGGCCCGTCTTCATAAAGACCGAATACCTTAGGGAGTGTTCCGCGTCGCAAGTTTGGCCTTATATGCATCAGCTCTGAATCATGTATTTGGTCAAATGTTGCGTTTGCCCGGCTCCTGTGTTTTGCTGCCCTACGTTATATCGGCTAATGCGGCACCAGGAGAACTACTGCGATTGAGCCCCGGTTCGGCCAGGCGAGCACCTCAGTAGAGAAAGCCGAAAACTGACTGTCATGATATAGCGAGAGACTGGTCAACCACTCGATGACTCTCGGAATCTTTAGGATTCCTCCGCATTAACGAAGGACCGCTTCCCGATCAGGCACACACGCGCCCGGAATTCGAGCGAGCGCGGTGCCTTTAGGGGCTATTGAGTAGCCCCAATGTCAAACTCCTATGGCTAAGTGAAAGTGATAAAGCATTATATTCCGGTTGCCTAGTTCGCCGCGCTATCACCTCCTTTGTAAAACCAAGATGTTGGATTAAGTGTGAAAAGGTGCCTTTTTTGCGAACACCCCCCGCGTTCTATGCGTGGGGGCTGAAGCCAATGCCTGCCATCTTTCAGGTTATATACACATATACATTAAACGGCCGCACAGGAGGCATCATAATTCTTGCAAGCACAAGTATAAAAAGCCTTTATATTCTATCAAAATATTCGTTTTACAATAGTACACGCTATTCGAACACAACATCCTTCGAGCACTGCGACTCTATGAAACGAGCGCCATGAAGAACTTCGTCAAAGTAGTGCTTGGCAGGTACTCGGCTTTCGTCCGAATCCCGGGATGCAACAACACTGGCCTTCATATCCGCCCAGTATGTTTTGACATGGGCAAGAGCCATCTGTGCGCCCTCTATGCATGCCGACCTCTTCATTTCATCAGCATGCGGCACCGAACCAAGGAACTGCTGCACCAAGCCAAAATAACTCTTCGGCTCCGGCTTCTCCGGCCATAGACGACTCGTAACATACCTCATGGCGAGTCCGGATAACCTGTTCAGCTCTGCCCAGGCGGCCAAACGGTCGGATACCGAAAGTGGGCGTTCTGGATTGTGGAACTGCGACCAAAAAAGCTCTTCCAATCCATGGTCACCTCGGCCGCGGAAGTGTTCGGTCGCGCCTGCCACACTAGCTGACAAATCCAGATAAGTGTTTTCCGCACTTCACTACCGGTCTAACGGAGCATACTTGGGGTCTCCGAACTTCATCCGCAGCATATAGGGCTTTCCATCCGTGATATCTCCGGCCTGACGCAGCTCCTCCTTCATAGCTCTCATTGCAGAGCGAGTATCCTTGGCCTCGGCAGTGATCTTTTCAAGATCCTTCTGAGCCGCCTTATCTCCTTGTTCAAGAAAATTACAGCGGTCAGCAGCATCCTTTAATTTTATAGCCATCTCGGCCATTATTCTCTTGCTCTGGCAATGAGCAGCCAGTTCGGCTTTTAGCTCTTCAGCCGCCTTCACGGCAGGCGCATCACTTTTCCTTGCTTGTTCCTTGGCTCGGGCAAGTTCTGCCCGAAGGTTCTCCACGGCAGCAACACTATCTGCATCAAGCACATATCTTATAAGGCACGCGCACCAAACTCCTCTTATCAGATGTCTTTGGAACATACCTTGTGCCTCATCTAGCCGCTTATTCACAAGCACGATGTCGGCATCTGCCCCGTCAAGTTGCCGCTTTAGCTCGGCAGATTCATCAGTCCGTCTAGCCACCGAATGCCTCGCCACCTTCATAAAACATGTGACATATTATACCTGGGGTTATGATCCTCTGCGCGCCGTCACTCTTGACGACACACAGAGTCTCAGGGGCTACTATTTATACAGGGCGCATTTAATATGCGGCTCTACCAAAAGGTACACCTTTTTACGTACCTCAAAGCCTGTTAGTAAACTCCTGGCAGCCTCGTACAATTCGCTTTCCGCGGATGAAATCCTTCCAATCACCGTATTCATCAACATACGGTGTTCTTCTGAGATGAACGCTCTCCCAAGCAGATCCTTCAGCCCCTCCGACCATGCACCAGAGGGTGCCGAACTAGCCTGACGACCTTTTCCAGGGTCCGCACATGGAAAAACCCTCCGAGACGACACCTCGGGGTCGCTTGCCTCGTGAGACGGTGCAACAAGGGGAGGCGTTTCGCTCTCTATCATCTCCGGACAAAGATCCCCTGAAGATGAGCTCTGCTGAGAAGGGTTGAGATCCGAACTGCAAGGTAATATTTCGGTTACCTTCCTCAGAAATAAAACAGGAATGTCATTCATTATGGAACCCCTCCCTTCACTTACGGCTCGGGGGAGAGCGGGTCTCCTTGAGGGCGCAATTCGGCCGGGGCGTTCTCCGGCGCCGAACCCTCTGGCGAAGATTTCTTCCCCCGTTTTGAGGCCGTCACCTCCGGGTCTTCAGAGGCAGTCCTTTTCTTTCCCTGGTCGAGGGAGTTTTCGATTCTTCCCTTCCTAACAGCCTCCTTCGCAGAGGCGGTAGCTCCTTGGTCCCCTCCTTCGCCTTCTGCCAAAAGCACGACCTCCAGCATCCTGGTTAGCATGGGATTCGGCGAAGTCTTGGGCAGGGGGGTTGGACACCAGATAAGCTTTGCCTTCACTATCCACTCCTGTTCAAAGGACAACTCTGTTAAGGGTAATTTTATGATGGAAACACGGGTGGCATGTCCAAATACGGAGCTACTTACTCGAGCGTCCGGGCGATTGCAGCTCAGACTTGCGTCCTCGGACAAATCCGGACACCTTGCTTGTGATCCGAAGAACAATTTGTACATCTCCACGGGCGTCGTGCCCATAAAGTGTTGGAGGACTCGCGGTCCTTCCGGGTTGAATTCCCACAGGCGGAGAGGGCGACATTTGCAGGGCAGTGTGTGGCGAATCAGCATAACTTGCGCCACTACGGTCAAATTGATATCTCTTTCTGGAAGATCTCGAATGTGGTCCTGCAGCAAGGGCACGTCTTTGGGCGACCCCCAGATAAGCCCTTCATTGACCCATGACGCTAGTCGTGGTGGGGGACCCGAGCGAAAAGTAGGTGGCGCCACCCATGTGGTGCCCCTGGGGGCTATGATGTAAAACCACTCCCGTTGCCATAAGCCGAACTCCTCTTGAAAAGAGCCCTTGGGCCATGGAGCGTCGGCCATCTTGCTTATTATAGCTCCTCCGCACTCAGCGTGCTTCCCCTCGATCATCTTCGGTTCCACCCTGAAGGTTCTAAGCCACAATCCGAAGTGAGGAGTAATATGGAGGAAGGCCTCACACACGACAATGAATGATGAGATTTGGAGGATGGACTCCGGAGCTAAGTCGTGGAACTCCAGTCCGTAATAAAACATAAGCCCCCTCACGAAGGGATCAATCGGGAAGCCTAGCCCCCGAAGGAAGTGAGATGTGAACACCACGCTCTCACCGGGCTGGAGTGGGAATAGCCTGCCCTTGAGCAGGCAGCCTATGCGAGATTTCGCCGGTTAGATACCTGGCATCTCTCAGCTTTCGCACATCTTCTTCCGTAACAGAGGAAGGCATCCACCGGCCTTGAAGGTCAGAGCCGGACATCGTTAAAGGTCCGAAGCGCCTAAAACTAGAGCTCTGGGTGTTGGAACTCAAAGCGTGGGGCAGATCCGATTGGATTGAAAAGAAAGGAGTCGAGCCTTGGTCTCTTTATAAAGGAGTTGAATACCAAGAGCCCTCCCCGTAACCGTTTGGGACTCGCTTTCGATTAGGGAGTCATACCAAAGGCACGGTTGGGTTACCCACGCCCGTATTGATGAGAATCCCGGGATAAAGGGACACGATCTCTACTTTGACAAGACGTGCCAAGGAAACCGCCTCGCTAAACGCGCTGAGGTGGAACAGTAAAACGATTCGAATAAAAGCCTGGCTGTGGCATGATGTCACGCTGTGGAATACGTCAGCAGATTAGATTGGTGCAAATATTATTCTCTCTACGGTGGTATGTGGAACTTATTTTGCACAGCCGGACACTATCCTTGTGTTCAAACATCTTCTATGAAGTATTCGGAGGAGGAACCCGTCTTGCAATGCCAAAGACAATTTGCGCGCCGGACTCGTCGTCATTGAAGCCTGGTTCAGGGGCTACTGAGGGAGTCCTGAATTAGGGGGTGTCCGGATGGCCGGACTATGACCTTTGGCCGGACTCCCGGACTATAAAGATACAAGATTGAAGACTCCGTCCCGTGTCCGGATGGGACTTTCCTTGGCGTGGAAGGCAAGCTTGGCGATACGATATGAAGATCTCCTCCCATTGTAACCGACTCTGTGTAACCCTAGTCCTCTCCGGTGTCTATATAAACCAGAGAGTTTTAGTCCGTAAGACAAACAACAATCATACCATAGGCTAGCTTCTAGGGTTTAGCCTCTCTGATCTCGTGGTAGATCCACTCTTGTACTACCCATATCATCAATATTAATCAAGCAGGAATAGGGTTTTACCTCCATCGAGAGGGCCGGAACCTGGGTAAAAACATCGTGTCCCTTGTCTCCTGTTACCATCCGCCTAGACGCATAGTTCGGGACCCCCTACTCGAGATCTGCCGGTTTTGACACCGACAGTCCTCAAGTGAAATAAGTCTTCAGATCACGCGGACAGAAGGACTTAAGTGATGGCAAACTCTCTTTGGGCTCTGGTTGGTTTGGGCTTTGTCCTCGCAAGGATTCTCTCTCAAAGGCTTCGGAGGTGGGTTGCTCTCAAATGACAAAAGCCGTATACTAACTCTGAGCAGCCACCAATTTATGGTGTATGGGATGGCCTATTTATAGCCACTGGGCAACCCAACCTAATTTGTCCGAAATGACCCTGGGTCACTAAGGAACTGACACGTGTCGCAACGGTTAGATTTCAACCACACGCGGCAGCTTGACTTGGGCTACAAGTAAAGCTGACTTATCCGACTCTGGATAATATTCTGTACTCATTGTCTTCGCTCGAAGACATAGGATTTGGTTGAACATCACTTCAGTCACTCTGACTTTGTTCACTTGGAGCCCACTTAATAGTGCGGTGGTTCTTATGACTCAACAAAAAAGAAAGAAACAACGAAACAACTAAGTCTTCGCGCTCCATAGTCTTCAGACATTGTCTTCTCATGTGATAGTCTTCAGCGTGATTAGCTTCACAGACCACCATTGTCTTTAATGTCTTCACCCTTTTTAGGGGTCATCTCCGGTAGGTAACCAAATCAATGAGGGACTACTACCTGTGTTATCCTGTACTTCTCACAAACACATTAGTCCCTCAACCAGGTTTGTCGTCAATACTCCAAAATCAACTAGGGGTGGCACTAGATGCACTTACACCTCATCTCCCAAGCTGTTGTCGGAGTGGATGTAGGTGCTCGACATGCTCGCTGGCGCTAGGCATTGGATGGGTTAGGGAAATGGGAGTGTCGGGGAGCGAAGCGGAGTGAGCTATGGTTTTTTCCGGATGGGAGATTTTGTGGTGTCGGGGTGGGTCAGCGGTGGGCCGGGCTGACGTGGCGGACACGTTCGGCACGTCCGGGCTGCCTTATATCCGTCCTACATTTGAAACAGATATGAGATGTGTCTGTTAGTTCGGACATTTAAGGCCCGTTTGAGTGATCTGGTTGAGTCGATTTTTTATGACTGTGAGTGACCGGACGACCTGTCCGAGCGTTTGAGACAGATATAGGGCTTCCGGCCATAGATACTTTTACGTAACTCTTTGTAAGGGCTTTCGTATTTGTAGTGTTATTGGTCGTCAATCAGCACGTCTGAACCCGTGGCTTCCGGCCGTAGAACTCAGTGAAGTCGACCCTGGTAACCCAGTGGTGTTTGCATTCGTACGAAAGTACCGAAAGCTTAATAGCATAGTTTAACATATTTTCTCAAAAAACATAGCTTGTATGGCTGTTTTTGTTTTTCTTTAACATAGTATGATCGTTTATCCTGATGAACGCATACATGTACACGCCCTGTTCTATAAGGGTCCTCGAGATATTGCTAGCACAACATGTTGAGTTTGACGAAGTTCTTATGGGGGCCTCACATAGAATGTAACCTCATTGAAAAGTGTAGGACTTTAACCTAGTGGACTAGTTCCACCAAATCAACAAAAAACTCGGTAATTGCCTTTGGCTCCTAGATACATATGCACCCATTGTCGAAATACACATTTCGAAAAGTTGAAAAATTCAAAACAAAAATTCCACATATATATCCGGACATTTATGTGCGTTCACAAGGTTTCGGTGAAAAACGACGTTTTTTGTGGCTTGTATAAAAAGATAAAGAAATGCCTCGTGAATAGTTAGAATGAAGCATCAGAAATTGTCTTTTTTACACAAGCCACAAAAAACGTCATTTTTCACCGAAATCTTGGGAACGCACATAAAATGTTCGAACATACACGTGGAATTTTTGTTTCGAATTTTTCAACTTTTCAAAATGTGTATTTCGAGAATGGGTGCATATGCACCTAGGAGCCTGTTGAGGAGAGGAGAAGGATTAGGATTCAACACACATCGATTATGCTCAGAGGCTGGGTTTAAGTACAGGTTGCTGTCATCAGCCGAGCCAAGATCGTGGGTATGCCACTACCTCAGGACGTGCACCACTAGCTATACAACTGCTGCACGATCCGTACTATACCGTATGGTGATCTATACAAGGTGCATACGGTATAGAACTACCTAGTCTAACACCCCCCCCC
>NC_041387.1:674811979-674815302 GCF_002162155.2 Triticum dicoccoides
GCCGACGCAAAGACTGGACCGGAATTCAGAGAAAACTTCCGTTGACAGACCTTTGGTCATGATATCAGCGAGCTGTTGGCGAGTGGGGATGTGGAGAACACGGAACTCGCCGAGCGCCACCCGTTCACGGACGAAGAGGATGTCCAGCTCAACGTGCTTCGTTCGGCGGTGATATACTGGATTGGCAGACAGGTACACGGCCGACACATTGTCGCAGTAGACGAGCGTGGCCTTGTCAACGGGGCAGAAGAGCTCGCCGAGGAGCTGCCGGAGCCAGATGCATTCAGCGACGGTGTTGGCGACACCGCGGTATTTAGCCTCGGCACTGGAGCGAGAGACGACGGCCTGGCGTTTGGACAACCAGGAGACGAGCGCATCACCGAGGTAGATGCAGAAACCGGAGGTAGAGCGGTGGGTGTCTTGGCAGCCCGCCCAGTCCGCGTCCGTGAACGCGCGCAGGTCCAGAGTGCGCGAGGCGCGGAGATGGAGCCCGAGCGCCGGCGTGCCGCGCACGTACCGCAGCACACGCTTGATCAACCTGAGATGGCACTCCCGGGGATCGTGCATATGCAAGCAGATCTGTTGGACGGCGTAGGCGAGCTCGGGGCGTGTGATCGTCAGGTACTACAGGGCGCCGGCGATGCTGCGATAGGCGGAGGGGTCGGTGACGCGAGGCCCATCGGCGGTGGGCAGCTTGCTCTTCGTGTCGATCGGCGTGGGTGATGGCCGACAAGTGTCCATACCAGTGCGGTCCAGGATATCGGCAGCATACTGCTGCTGACAGAGGAAGAAGCCGGCCGGCATGAGCGTGACGCGGATGCCGAGGAAGAAGTGAAGAGCCCTGAGATCCTTCATGGCAAACTCAGCGGTGAGCTGGGCGATGACGTGGCGAAGGGCGGCGATAGACGACGCCGTGAGCACGATGTCGTCGACGTAGAGAAGAAGAAAGGCAGTGTTGCATCCGTGGCGTCGAACAAAGAGCGAAGAGTCTAACCGCGTGGCGACGAAGCCGATGGTCTTGAGGAAGCCGGCAAACCGGAGGAACCACGCGCGCGGCGCTTGCTTCAAGCCGTAGAGGGACTTGGAGAGGCAGCAGACGTGGTGTGGGCGATCAGCGTCGACGAAGCCAGCGGGCTGAAGGCAGAAGACCTCCTCATCCAGCGTACCGTGGAGGAATGCATTAGATACGTCAAGCTGATGGACCGGCCAGCCGCGCGAGGCAGCCAGGGTGAGCACGGTGCGGATGGTAGCGGGCTTGACGACCAGCGAGAAGGTCTCACCGTAGTCGACGCCGGCGCGCTGGCGAAATCTTCGCACGACCTTGTGGGCCTTGTAACGCTCGAGGGAGCCGTCGGCGTTGTACTTGTGCTTGAAAACCTATTTGCCGGTGATGAGGTTGGCACCGGGCGGACGTGGCACGAGTTCCCAAGTGCGGTTGCGCACAAGGGCGTCGAACTCATCGCGCATGGCGGCGAGCCAATGGGGGTCGCGGACGACGACGCATACCGAGGCAGGGACCGGCGAGACCTCGCCGGACGTGCTTGTAGTGGTGGCGAGTCCGTTGTGGTAGCGCAGATTGGGGCGGAAGACGCCAGTCTGCGCGCGCGTGACCATCCGCCGGGGCGCCGCAAGAGGAGCGGACGGAGGAGAAGTCGCGGGCGAGGAAGACGACGAAGAGCGCACTGGGGAGGCAGGCGAAGCGCTGGTGGAGCAGGAGGTTGCAGCCGAGCCGTCGATCGAAAGATCAACGCCCCCAAGCGGCTGCATGGCGGGGAGGCGCGAGCTCGTGGCCGAGGCGGCGCCCGACAGGTCGGTGCTCCCACGTGACTGCATGGCGAGGGGGGACGGGTCCGCGCCCGAGCCGTCCGATGGAGATCCAGCGGGCGAGTTTGAACGCGCGGCATGCGCGCGCGAGGCACTCGATGGAGAGCACGCCGGCGACGAACCAGCAGCCATGCATGGAGAAGAGCACGGCATGCGATCACGGAGGCGCCGCTCGCCCATAGGATCCTGCAAAACGGGAGGAGAAAACACAGGCGGTGGTGGAGCGGCGGGGTTAACTGTGGGTTGTGTGGCGAAGGGGAAGATCGACTCGTGGAAGCGAACATGGCGAGATGTGAGCACGCGGCGTGTCGTGGGGTCGAAACACCGATAACCGCGGTGATCCGACGGGTAGCCAAGGAAGATACACGCGGTGGAGCGAGGGGCAAGTTTGTGTTTGGCCGTGGCAGCGAGGTTTGGATAGCACAGGCACCCGAAGATGCGTAGGAGGGAGTAGTCAGGAGCGACACCTAGGAGAAGCTCATGGGGCGTTCGTGGTGTGCTAGCATGACACGGCCGGTGATTGAGGAGATAAGTGGCTGTGTTGAGGGCTTTGACCCAAAAACGCGCCGGCATGGATGCATGAAAGAGGAGAGCACGCACACTGTCATTGAGCGTCCGGAGGATGCGCTCGGCTTTTCCTTTCTGCTGGCTTGTGTAAGGACACGAGAGCCGGAGATGAGTGCCGTGGCGACTAAGGAGAGAGCGAACGACAGCACTATCAAACTCACGCCCGTTGTCGGTTTGGAGCGAGAAGACAGGAAGATGAAACTGTGTTTTGATATAAGCATAGAAATCAAGCAAAACAGGGAGCACTTCCGATTTGTGTTTGAGGGGAAACGTCCACACGTAATGTGTGTAGTCATCTAGCACAACCAAATAATATTGATAGCCAGAGATGCTCGCAACAGGAGATGTCCATACATCAAGATGCAGTACATGGAAGGGAAACATGCTGGTGCTGGTAGAACTGCTAAATGGCAGGCGGACGTGCTTGCCCAAACTACATGCATGACACGAATGCGGGGCGGACTTGCTGAAGCTAAGATGATCGGCGCCCAGACGGAGCGAAGCGTGCCCGAGCCGTTGATGCCACAAGGTGGAGTCGACGAAACCGGCGAAAGCCGAGCGCGAGGGGAGCATCGGGCGACCGACAGAGTAGAGATCACCGTCAGAGTCACATCGGAGGATCACCACCTTGGTTTGAAGGTCCTTGACAGAGAAGCCAAAAGCGTCAAATTCGACAGAAACGGGATTATCACGACAAATGCGGCGTACTAAAAGTAAGTTTGTAATGAGAGAGGGAGAAACGAGGACGTTGCGGAGTTGGACAGGTGATGTGCCCTCGATGAGTGCACCGTCACCGACATGGGTGATCGGCAGGGGAGCTCCACTGCCAACAATTATATGAGAGGGGGAGTGACATGGACAGAGGGAATGGAGGTTACCAGGTGTCGGGGAAACTGATCCACGAACACCTATGGGACCGGCGGACTGGGCCC
>NC_041387.1:674815622-674824884 GCF_002162155.2 Triticum dicoccoides
AGGTCGCACGAAGAGCAGATCGAGGCGAAACACACGAGCAGTTTACCCAGCTTCGGAGCTCTCCGGAGAGATAATACTCCTACTGCTGCTTGTTTGATTGTATTGTGTTCTTGCTCTAGAGTGCTAGGTGTTTTTCTGGCTTCGAAATGATCCGACCCCCCCCCTACGTTGCGCATGGGCCTCCTTTTATATGCTCAAGGGGTCACCGACAGGTGGCAATGCAGAGAAGGGTAAAAATGTAAAAAGAGAGGTGGTTGGTACAGCTACCTGTACAGTGCTCTCTACCTAACCCTGACGGCAGGGGACAAGGGCATTAAATGCCCGTCTGCGTCGCCCAAACAGTGTAGAAAAGGACTGTCAGGGGCGCCACCACCTGCCATGCTGGCGATCTTGTCAGCATCGCATGCCACCGCTTACCGCTGGCTGCACAGCCTTCCGCCACGCGTGCCTGGAAAGGCCCCCAGGGTGACACATTGGTGGATGCGCTGGAGCGTGGTCACAGAGTGGCCGCTTGCCGCGGCAAGCGTCTTGCCACGGTCGTGGTCTTGTCGCGCCCGGAAGCTTGTCGCTCACCAGGCCTTGCCGGGACGCGTGGTGCGTCGCGGCAAGTTCCTTGAGATGCCTCGGTAGGCCTTCCCGGCAAGCTCCTCTTGCCGGGGCCTTGTCTTTTTTACTTGAGTACTTTGTTCTTGAGTGGCTCCAAAGGAGCCACGGAGTATCTTGACGGTCACCCGGCAAGCCCTTGCCGCGGGGCGCTGCAGCTGCCCGTGCACAAGTTCGGGGTACTAGGGTACCCCTATTCTAGTACACCGACAGGAGCCCCCGGGCCTGGGCCACACACGGTGCCGAGCGCTGTTGGGCCAGGCCCAAAACAGGGCACGGGCACGCGCGGCCCCGTAAAGCCGAATCTCACTCCGTATCCACCGCGCCCTCCCCCAACGGCACGCGTTGAATGCGGCATCGTGGGAGAGATCGTGGGTGGTTTCTTTATTTGGAAGGGCGAAACGTCCGCCCCCTCCCTCTTTATAAGCAGGGGAAACAGGGGCAGTTCGCCCATCTCGCCGTTTGTTGCTCCAACTCCAAAAATCTCCGCCGCTCCCCCCTTCTTCTTGAAGCAGAAAGAGAGCAGCGCTCCGCCCCCTGTCACCACCAGCACCACCAACGCCGTCGATCTCCCCCGCCACCCCCGCCATGGCTCCGAAAGCCGACAAGGGGAAGGGCGTGAAGTCGGCCGAGGCGCAGCGGCTCGCGGCGCTGCGGAAGGAGCGGGCCATCTTCCCCCCTCAGCTCGGCGCCAAGGAGCTGAGGGAGTACTACTACCTCTTCTGGTCGACGGAGACGCGAGCGCATCCGCGCACGAGGGTACTCCCGGCCACCGCTTCAGAGCTGGCTCCAAACGGGTACCCCTTCTTCGTGTTGTTCTTCTATTGCGGGCTCTGCCCGCCCTTCTCGGAATTCTTCTATGACATTATGAACACCTACGGGCTCCGCCTCCTTGATTTCACCCCCAACGCAGCGAGAGGCGACCTTGTCGGAGAAGATCAAGGCCGACGAGGTGCTGCTGGCGAGCATTGCCATCACCCAGAACTCATTTAGGGAGACTGTGGAGCACTGGACCGAGGGTCTGGTGAATATCGCCGCAGTCATCGACGGGGAGCTGGCGCAGCTGGGGATGGAGGACTTCGGGTATTCTTCTGACGAGCATCTCCAACCCAGCGCCAAGCTCAGCTTGTTCTTCAAGGGCGTGGCGACGGCCCTCCAGCGGCTTCGGGAGAAGATCCCAAAGCAGCTGGCCGACGAGTCGCGCAAGATTTGCGCGGGAGTTCTTCAGAAGGTGCTGGTGAAGGTGGCCTTCCGTAACCCAGGCCTCAACCTCACCAACGTCCTCAGGTCTTTGCCGCCCGACGCCGATCTGGAAGCGCTGAAGGCCCTTGTCGCACCCATTGTGGACAAGGTGAGCGAAATCAAGAGGGTTGAGGGCGGTCGCGTAGACTAGGCCGCCCGTTTTATCTTTTTCCTTGTCGATGCTGGTCATGTCATGGGAACAATGTGTTAGAGCTGCGACAAGTTATCTTGTAATATAACTCTGTTTTGGATAATGATCGCTATGTTATTTCCTTTACTAGATCCCTTGCTTTGTATGTTTTTACCCTACGCTTTTAGGGAACTTGTCGGCGCAGGCACCCGAGCTGCGAGCGCTAAGTGCGGGACGTCAGCAGCTTGCTGGCGGTGCCGCTCCGACAAGAAACCTTGTCGCGACTAGTTGCAGCACACTTAACTTGTTGAGCGGACTCGAAACAAAGTAAGGGCGCAACTAGCTACGAGTTGGTTCCTCCGCGCACAGGTTTTCCATACAAAGCACAGTCGTTCGAGGAAGATAACTTAAAAATTAAAACTAATTGCTCAGACTTTGGCAACTTAGCTTTTCTGTCGTTTGCTTCCCGGCAAGGCGAACCTTCCTTAAACGACGCCTGGTCCACACCATTATCTTCTCCTTCCCCAAGGCAAACTTGTGTGCGAGGGAACCTTTCTTTCCTTTGTTTGAGAAAAAAGAAAGAAAAAAAATAAAGATATGGGGCCTTTCGGCTCGTTATTGCTTACCGGGGGTAGGTGCTGCACAAAGTGTCAGATAATGTATGCAAGAAAGAATGTAATGCATGAAATCGACAAGATGCGCGGAGCACATGAGCTTTACCTATGCACGGGGTCTGCGCCCGGCTTTGTACAAAGGATTACATGCAACATCGGCAAGACTTGTACAAAAGGTGGTTGCCGGAACAGGTTCCGGCAACCGCGCCCTATGGGTAAAACTTACGAAGATGCTAAATGTTCCATGAGTTGCTCACCGGAATGCCATCTTCGGTCTCAAGGCTGACAGCGCCAGGCCTAGTGACTCGTTTCACCCGGTAAGGGCCTTCCCACTTCGGCGTCAACTTGTTGGAATTCTTGGTGGACTGAACGCGCCGAAGAACAAGGTCGCCTTCCTCGAAACTTCTGGCATTAACTTTGCGGCTATGGTAGCGGCGCAAAGCTTGCTGGTATCGAGCAGCTCGTACAGTAGCCTGAAGACAGTCCCCCTCAGGGAGCAGCGCGTCATCTTGTCGCAGCTGCTCTTGCTCAAGCTCATCATAAGCGAGCACTCGAGGTGACCCGTATACGAGTTCCGTGGGGAGAACTGCCTCTGCTCCATAGACTAGAGCGAAAGGCGTCTCGCCAGTGGCTCGATTTGGCGTCGTCCTGACCGACCAAAGAACCACCGGCAGCTCCTCGATCCAGTTTCTTCCGCACCTGTGCAGCCTGTCGAAAGTCCTGGTCTTGAGCCCATGCAGCACTTCAGCATTTGCCCTCTCCGCTTGACCGTTGCTTCTCGGATGAGCAACAGAAGCGAAGCAGACCTTGGCGCCAAGATCTTGGACGTACTGCATGAAGGTGCGGCTCGTGAATTGTGTGCCGTTGTCGGTGATGATCCTGTTAGGGATCCCGAAACGGCAAAAAATCGACCTGAAGAACTTGACTGCTGACTGTGCTGTCACCTTCCTCACTGGTTCCACTTCCGGCCACTTTGTGAACTTGTCGATTGCAACGTACAAGTACTCAAAGCCCCCGACAGCTCGGGGAAAGGGGCCGAGGATATCGAGCCCCCAGACCGAAAATGGCCAGGATAAAGGGATCGTCTGGAGAGCTTGAGCTGGCTGGTGTATCTGCTTGGAATGGAACTGGCAAGCTTCACACTTGGTTACTTGTGCAGTGGCATCCTGGAGGGCTGTTGGCCAAAAGAAACCTTGCCGGAAAGCTTTGTCGACAAGTGCTCTTGCGCCAATGTGGTGACCACATATGCCTCCATGTATCTCTGCCAACAACTTCTGTCCGTCTTCCCGGCAAATACACTTCAATTTCACACCGTTGAGTCTTCTTCTGTACAGTATGTTGTCGACAAACTGGTACATACTTGACTGTCGGGCTACTCTTTCCGCTTCTTCTTGCTCTTCGGGAATTTCTCCTGTCTGAAGGAAACGGATAATTTGCTGTGCCCATGCTGGAGCTTGTGGCTCGACAACAAGGACTAAAGGAACATCTGCTGCTGCGGGAACATCCGCTTCTATGGCGAGAACCTGCGGCTCAGCCGGAGCTTGATGTTCCCCGGCAAGCTTGTCGGAGCAAAACTTGTCGGGAGCGTCTTCTTCGACGGTACGAACCCTAGGGCTCGCCGGAGCAGACTGCTCCTCAGCATCCTTGGCGTTGATCTTGGGGACTTTCTTGGCGGCGGCTTCGGGAAGCTCTGCCGGAAAATAGTCACCAGAAATCAACTTTCTCTTCTTGCTCTGTCCAGTTGATGGTGTCACGGATGGTTGAGTCAGCTTGAGCACAAAGATCCCTGGTTCCGCAGGTAACTTAAGTGCGCGCACTTTGACAGGCCATCAGCAATGTCATTCTGAGCTCTTGGAACATGTTCCATCTGTAGGCCGTCAAAGTGCTCTTCTAGCTTTCTCACTTCATCGACATAAGCTTCCATCAACGGACTCTGATAATTCTTGTTCACTTGGCGGACGACAAGCTGTGAGTCTCCCCTGACAATGAGTTTCTTGATCCCAAGGTCTACTGCGATCCTGAGATCGGCAAGCAAACCTTCATACTCTGCAGTATTGTTCGTTGCTTGCTCCTTAGGAAAGTGCATCTGGACTACGTACTTGAGGTGCTCTCCGGTGGGTGCGACAAGTAGCACGCCCGCACCGGCGCCTTGCAGCGAGAAGGCACCATCAAAGTACATCAGCCACTCTTTGTTTGCTTCCTTGACGGGGATGCTCGTTTCTGGAATTTCTTCATCTTGTGTTGGCGTCCATTCTGCTATGAACTCCGCCAATGCTCTGCTTTGGATAGTTGAAGTGATTTCAAACTTGAGGCCAAAGCTTGACAGTTCCAGTGCCCACTCGACAATCCTGCCCGTCGCTTCTGGATTTTGCAGTATCCTCTTCAACGGAAAGCGAGTGACAACTGTGATCTCATGTGCTTGGAAGTAATGGCGTAGCTTTCTCGAGGCCATGAGAAGGCCGAAAAGCAACTTCTGCACACCAGAGTACCTTGTCCTAGCCCCCTGCAAAAGGGAACTGACAAAGTAAACTGGGCGCTGCACCATTCTCTTCTACATCTCCTTATGCGTCTGCGCAGATCCATCTTTGTCGGGACCAGAGCTTGCCGGATCAGAGCTTGCCGGTGAAGCCCACTGCTTGTCGCTGGATGCATCTGCCGTGGTTGCTGGCTCATCATCTGCCTCCCTCTCCGCCACTAACGCAGCACTAACCACTTGATTGGTTGCCGCTATATACAGCAGCAACTTCTCTTGTGGCCTAGGTGCGACAAGTGTTGGAGTGGAGGATAGGTATCTCTTCAAGTCCTGTAGTGCAGCCTCCGCTTCCGAAGTCCATTTCATTGGACCTGCCTTTTTCAATATTTTGAAAAACGGCAGGGCGCGCTCGGCAGATCTAGAGATAAACCTGCTAAGAGCAGCCACGCAACCGGCAAGTCTTCGTACATCCTTGACGCGCTTTGGTGCTTCAATCTGCTCAATGGCCTTGATTTTGTCGGGATTGGCTTCAATTCCCCGCTGAGACACAAAGAACCCAAGAAGCTTGCCGGAGGGGACTCCAAACACGCACTTCTCGGGGTTCAGTTTGAGGTTGATCTTGCGCAGATTTGCAAATGTTTCGTCTAAATCTTGGATCAGAGTCTCTTTGTCCTTGCTCTTGACCACTATGTCATCCATGTAGGCTTCCACATTTCTGTGCATTTGCGGCTCATAAGCGTGATGGACAACCCTTGCAAATGTTGAACCAGCATTCTTTAAACCGAAAGGCATCCGTACGAAACAGTACATGCCACACGGGGTGATGAATGCGGTCTTCTCCTCATCCTCTTCTGCCATGAAGATCTGATGGTATCCTGAGTATGCATCAAGAAATGAAAGCAAGTCACATCCGGCTGTGGAGTCAACAATCTGGTCGATGCGCGGCAAGAGAAATGGGTCTTTGGGACAAGCTTTATTGACATCGGTAAAATTGATACAAAGCCTCCATTTCCCGTTGGCCTTGCGTACGACAATAGGATTGGCCAACCACGTAGGATGGAGCACTCCTCTGACAAGGACTGCTGCTTCCAACTTCTTGATTTCTTCTGCAATGAATTCTTGGCGCTCCACCGCTTGTTTCCTGACTTTCTGCTTGACGGGCCACGCATGAGGACAGACGGCAAGATGGTGCTCGATTACTTTCCTGGGAACACCGGGGATGTCAGACGGTTGCCACACAAACACGTCGACATTCGCCCGCAGGAAAGCAACGAGCGCACTTTCCTATTTAGGGTCGAGCGTGGCACTGATGGTGAAGGTACCACCAGTGCCGTCCTCCTTGGCGGACACCTTCTTAGTCTCGGAGCTGCCATTGCCTTCTTACACTTGCCGGTGGAGCTCGATGGTGCGTCCTCGACGGTAGCGCAGCACTCCGAAGAGGTGCGCTTGCCGGAGTGGGCATCAGAACTCTTGCCGGTCTTGGTCTTCTTCTTCCCCCCGGGAGCTTCAGCGGCAAGTGACTTGCGATCTGTTGCGGCCATTGCCTCCCGGTAGATCTTGTCGGCGTAGATAAGAGCATCCTTCTTGTCGCCAGGGACAGAGATGACGCTTATCGGGCCTGGCATCTTCAGTACGTTGTATGCATAGTGAGAGGCTGCCATGAATTTGGCGAGTGCTGGACGGCCGAGTATCCCATTGTAAGGTAATGGGAAGTCAGCAACGTCAAAAGTGACCCTCTCAGTCCTGAAGTTCAGCTCACTGCCAAATGTCACCGGCAACGTCATCTTTCCCTTCGGCTTGCTCCTTCCCGGATTGATTCCTTGAAATGTGCCGGTCTCTTCGAGCTCGCTGTCAGGGATCTGGAGTTTCTGGAGCACCGCGGAGGAGATCAGGTTCAAGCCGGCCCCGCCGTCAACTAGCATCTTAGTGACCTTGAGGTCGCGGATAGTTGGTGATACCAACATCGGCAAGCACCCGACCGCAGTTATGCGATCAGGGTGGTCCTCAATATCAAAGATGATAGGCGTGCTGGACCATTTCAGAGGCCCGCGTGACTCGACGGGTGGTTCTGCTGCATTGACTTCCCGCACCCATTGTTTGAGCTGGCGGTGTGAAGTATGCAGAGAAGCACCGCCGTCAACGCACAGGACCTCCGTGGCTTTCTGGAACTCCTGCTCATCGGTCTCGTCATCATCGATGTCTTCGTCGTCGTCGTCATCTTCATCCTTGTCGCGGCCGCGAGGAGGTCTGTCTCCTTGCCGCTGCTTGGCCTTGCCGCGGCGTCCTCCTCGGCCGGGATGTTTCTTGCCGGATCCTCCAGCACCTTCCTGGGCCTTCTCCTTGTCGCGCTGCTCGTATTCAGCCTTCTGCTGCTCGACAAGCTGCTCAACTTTCTTGCAGCTCTGGAGATCATGGCCCTTGGTGCGGTGGATCTTGCAGTACTGCTTGTTGGTGCTGTCCTGCCTGTCGGTGACCGCCACAGCCTCTGCGGCAATCTCCTTGCCGGAGCCACCAGCTTTGGCTTTCTTGGCGCCACCTCCGTTGCCGGACTGCTCGACAACTAGCACCTCTTCGCCTTTCTTCTTTCTGTTATTCCGCCGCCGGTTTTTCCTTGCCGGGGCAGTATCCTCACTGTCAGATCCTCCTGCTCCTGTGTCCTCTCCGGGGAGTCTCCTCCCTTCCTCAACACATGCACACTTGTCGGCCAGGGCATATAGCTCACTACATCTCTGATCTTGCACATCGCCATCTCCTCCCGCATCCTGCGGTTCCGCACGTTCTGATGGAACGCGTTGTTCACCGCGGCAGGGTGGACATCTGGGATGTTATGCTGTACGCGGCTGAATCTCTGAATGTGCTTGCGCAAGGGCTCTCCTTCCTTCTGGGCGAGCTGATGAGGGTCGCTTTCTTGGCCATGAGGCTTGTGGCCTCCTGTAATGGCGCCGACAAACTGATGGCACAAATCAGCCCAGGAGGATATGGAGTTGTCCGGCAAGTGCATGAGCCAGGATCTGACATTGGGCTTGAGCACCAGCGGGAAGTAGTTAGCAAGGATCTTGTCGTCTCGCCCCCCAGCAGCTTGCACCGCAATGGTGTAGATGCTGAGGAACTCTGACGGGTGCGTCTTGCCGTCGTACTTCTCCGGTACATCTGGCTTGAAATTCTTCGTGCTGGGCCACTCGACTTGCCGCAGCTCATGAGTGAACGCAGGGCAACCTACCGCGTACGGCAAGTCGCCTGGTTCTCCGGGCGCGTGCATGTTAACAGAGGGCCCAGCGCGCTTGTCGGATTGACGTCGCGCTTCTCTTCGGCGCTCGATGCGAGTACGAGCGTCTTCTTGCTGTCGTTCGTGAAGAACTTGGCGCTGATCGCGATGAGCTCGGGGATCTGATGATGCGGTGGAGTCGCTGTCGAGGTGGATCCGGCGAGTCGGCGATCTTGGCCTTCGGGGTGGAGAGTGCATGGTAGTTGCACCATCACCAGTTTTGTCACCGTCGGCTCGCGCTTGGCAACCCTGCCGCGGCAACGATGTGCTCGGTTGCCGCGGAGTGTCACCGTTGGTGAAGCCGATGAGACTCTGAATGGTGGCCCTCCATTGGTCGATCTTGTCTTTCGCAGGAGGGTAATCCAGGAGCAGTTGAGCTCGCGCCAAAGCTTCTGCTGGAGTGGTGGGCGGTACTGGTGATCGGTGCGAGGAGCGGGATGTGCTCGGACTCCTAACTATGTTAGAAGGAGCAGTATCCCGTCCAGGCGACCGTGCCTCACTCGTGCCAGCAGGTTGGCGTGCATGCTGGTCTTGAGCGCCCCGAGACCCACCAGCTTGATCTTGGTCCAACAAGCGTATGGTACTGCGAATACCATGACGCTGTCGGTCTTGCGCTTCCAGAGAGGGGTGTGGCGGATGTGAAGACACCAAGGTTTGTGCAGCCTTGTCCTTGGACCTGGCAGCACCGTGAGCTTCCTCGTCAATGTCTGTTCTTCCACCAGCGTCAACCCCACCACCCGTTTGTTCTGGTGGCGGTGAGATCGACGCGGACGGAGCAGCTGCCTCCGAAGCCTTCTTCTTCTGTGGCATGTCGATGAAGAAAATGAAGATCTAGCTCGTGTGAACGCCGGATCAGGTTCACACAATCTCGACGCTCCCCTACCTGGCGCGCCAAAGATGTCGGGGAAACTGATCCACGGACACCTATGGGACCG